>NW_027434198.1:0-1688 GCF_044706935.1 Curcuma longa
AGGATCAAGTTAAGTATGTGGTTTGACTAACCAGGTTGAAATGAGTTTACAGAGAACAGGTTAAGTCCTAGTGTGGCTAGGCAAGAAGACTTGGCAGAGTCAACGTGCACCAGGCAAGATCTGGACTTGGGTCAGGAGGACCAAGTTGCAGATGAAATGGACTTGGTCAGGAGGACCAAGTTGCAGAGAAGAATGGACTGATCAGGAGGATCAGTTGCGTTCAAGTCCTGGGGGGCAACGACAGAGCCGAGCAAAAGTCCAACGGGTCAGGAGGACTTGGTTGGCATCAGGTAAATTCTCCCGAGTGGAGTGGGTGAAGACGCGTTCCTACGAGGAACAGTAGGCGCCAGTCTAACCCAGGATCTCACCGGAGATCCGAAGTTAAGACTCGGAGTTGGTTCAGCGAACCGACTCAATATCTTTTATAGATGTTATGCTAACTTTTTTGCAGGAAGAAAAACCGACCAAAACAGGCCGAAAAACTATTTTTCGGGCCTGGAGTCGACCCAGATGGGTTCTGGAGTCGACTCCAGCCGAATCAGCCGAAGGTCAAGGTCTGCGCGTCGGGATTTCTGCTCAGTCGGACTGGAGTCGACCCAAAGTGCAATCTGAGTCGACCCAGGGTCAAGATTTGATCGTCTCCGCCGCCAACGAAGCTAGAGTCGACCCAGAGTGCAATCCGAGTCGACCCAGGCGAGATAGACGTTAAAAGAGATGAAGTTTTATCTGCCACCTCAGCTGGAGTCGACCCAGATGGCGATCTGAGTCGACCCAGGCCTGCTATATAAGGCAGACGCGAGCAGGAGCCGAGCACTCAATTGATTCCGCTCTCAAACGCCTTCCCCGCGACCGTTAAGCTTCCAACCTTCGACGTCGGTGCTGAGCCTGCTCCAAGCTACTTCAACGAACACCGAGACGCCGAATTCACACTCCGGGGAGCGCAAAAACTTGGTAACAAAAGTTGTATTTACATTCCGAGAATTTGCGTTGTAATCGAGGTTTTTGTAACCGATTTCGATATACTTGCTACCGTAAGGGGCAAGTATCTTAGTGGATTGCCCAAAGTAAACGGTCAAGGACCGTGGGCCTTGGAGTAGCAGCGTTGCGCTGTGAACCAAGTAAAAACAAACGCGTACTTTATTTTCTGCACTTATTATCTAATTCTTGCAAATTGTTTTTCGCTTCCGCTTCCGCACTCGAGTTTTTACGAAAATTGAAAAGCGTTCAAACACGCTATTCACCCCCCCCTCTAGCGTGTTTCCGATCCTACAATTGGTATCAGAGCGGGGGTTCTTGAAAACAGTGCAACCACTGATTCAAGACGCTTTTCCGAAGTTTTTTCTTTTCGCTTATTTTTTCCCGCACTACTAATCCAAGACCAAGTCTTGGAATTCTTTTTCTCTTGTTTTCTTGTGTGCATATATTAATGGCCCAACAAGAAGGCTCGAGCACCGCACGACCACCGCTGTTTTCCGGTGACGACTTTCCATACTGGAAAACCAGAATGGAATGTCACCTGAAAACCCAAGTGGAGATGTGGATCATCATCCAGACGGGATTCACAATCCCAACTGGCAATGATGGAAAACCACTCTCTTGCGAGCTTTGGGACAACGCGACAATGAGAAAGATTGAAGCAGACGCAAAGGCCACCCAAACGCTCCAGTGTGGACTCACAAAAGAAGAAC
>NW_027434199.1:0-1724 GCF_044706935.1 Curcuma longa
TGAACCTTCCCATGGACAGACGATGTATGATGAATGATAGAAGCAAAGATATGAGCGGCAAAATCCACATCAAGCCGCTGCAGGAGGGCATAGACCATGAATAGATGAGAAGGTCGAATAACGGCCAATGCTCGAGAGGTAATGGGTAAGATGCAATTGACAACTATTTTGAACAAGACATAGTCAATCGCGGTCATCCTAAGGGCCCGAAAGCGGTGATACCGCCATCCGGTCCATCAGGACGAGGACGGTGAAGGAGCTGCTGGTGCATCAGATCAACAGTGATCTGATCAAAAGGTGGTGGAAGGACCTCAGGTAGAGCAAGAAAACAAACAAAAGTGGACTGGGAAGGTCTACAGCCAAGATAATCAGCCAGGATCTGATGGGTAAAGTCAATATTGGTCTTGGCTATGCGTGTTCTGTAGTGGATACCGTCAGAGGTATGTAGGTTATTGTAAAATTCAGCAAGACGGTCAATATTGACCGACCGCTCACAATAGACAATAGATGATAACTGATAGTGTTCAACAAGTTGATAAATAGAAAAGCAATAATCATGGATAAACTGGCGGTCTACTGAGCGTGGAGGGATCAACTGAAAGGAAGTTTTGGCGAATTGATCTTGGAGGGCAGCGTTAGGAAACTTAGCATCGGTAGGAGGCTGAGGTCTAGATGAAGGTCTAGGTGGAGGTGGTGGAGACTGAGATGGACCCTCACCCGAGGGATTGCCCTTGTTTTCTTCCTAGGGTTACACAATGGAAAACCACAAGACACAGACACAATCAAGGTCACGGGACAACATAACCAACACAACCAATCAAGGTCACGGGACAACAATACAAATACAAACCCAAACAAGCCAACCAGAGACAGACCAATCAACATACGGATACACCCACACCATAGTGTAAACAAGACAAAACCATAGCTAGATTAGCAAAAACAACAGTAATGAAACCAAAAGTAAGACACAGGAGAGGAGGTTTGAGACTTACTTTGGTGCCATGAGAACCAACGGCGCGCAGTGTAACGGTGAGGAAGGAAGAAGGAAAAACACACAACGCGCAGAGAAGATGAAAGGCGAGAACGGAGGAGTCGTTTCTAGGGTTTTGAGGGGCGAGGGCTTTAAAACTGGGTCGGTGAATCGATCACCAACCCAAATTAATGCACGGTAATCGATCAACCGATCGATTAGAGTCTTCATAATTGATTAGTTAATCGATTCCCATACATTCTGTTTGAATTTGAGAAGTCAGGGTAGCGAACGGTAGTCGATCAGGAGATCGATTACCTCAAGTGTAATCGATCAGGCGATCGATTATACTTAACTGTAATCGATCACTTAGTCGATTACGAGGGATTAATGGGGATTTTCACAATCGACCATTAATCGATTAACTGATCGATTACGTATGTGATCTTAATCGATTAAGCAATCAATTACGAGTGAAACTGTGGAATTCTGAGATCGTCTCGTAATCGATCAATGGATCGATTCAAAAGATGGTAATCGACCACTAGTCGATTACAATGGGTTCTGTTCGGTTTAGAGGGATTTGATAATCGATCAACTTGATCGATTATGAATCTGAAACTTTAGTATCAGTTTCTGAAATCAGTTTCGGTTTCTGATAACAATCAAAACTGAAACCTAAACACAACCTAACCATAAAAAAAACATAAACACATCCCATGCCAATTCCATTGTGTCAAATTTTGATTTG
>NW_027434200.1:0-1497 GCF_044706935.1 Curcuma longa
TGTAGGATCGTGATACGCGCTAGAGGGGGGGTGAATAGCGCGTATGGCTTTTTCCCTTTGTTCGTTTACTATTAAAAACTAAGCAGCGGATATTAGAAACAAAACACAAGGACACGTGGATTTACTTGGTTCCTAACCCCCCAGGGTTAGTACGTCCAAGGCCTAATTCGGGAGGCGCCCGTCCACTAGTGGTCTCCTTTCCGAACCTTGTTCGGAGGCGGAGCAACCCGTCTTACAGTCCAAGAATTACAAACAATATGAATGCAGAAAGAACAAGTAAGAAAACTTAAACCAAGCACTTTGTCGCCGATCTGGAAGTCCGAGCGCCCCGCACTCCTCCTGGATCTTCCCCGGTAGCCCGTGCCTGGTCTCGTTCGCGTTCGGTAGCAGTTCTGGTTGGAAGGCGGAAGTTAGAATGTTGTACTACTGGCTGCTGCTCGAAGGCTTCTTTTATAGCCCACCTGAGTCGACTCAGATGCCTATCTGGGTCGACTCCAGCCTGCGTGGCAGATAAAGCTTTATCCCCTTCGGCCGCTTTCCTCTCTGAGTCGACTCATCTTGCTTCCTGGGTCGACTCCATCCTGCGTGGCATCAGCGGCGATAACTTCTTGACTCTGCGTCATCCTGAGTCGACTCAATTCCCGATCTGAGTCGACTCCAGTGCCGAGTCCGATAAGCCTTGACTCTGCGTCAGCCTGAGTCGACTCAAAACCCAATCTGAGTCGACTCCAGTGCCGAGTCGACTCAAAATCCGATCTGAGTCGACTCAACTCAGGTTTGACCAGAGTTGACTTTGAGCTTTGACTTGAGTTGACTTTGCTTGCTTCACCTCTGCTTTTCCCTCTTGCTTCCAGCTCCTGGTTCCTGCAAGACAAGCATACAAGCAAACAAAATACACCAACCTAAAGCCTTATTTGGGAGTCTAACTTTAGATTTCTACCGAAATCTTGGGTTAGTCTAACCCACTCCATTCTGGAGAATTCGTGCCAACCAAGTCACCCAGACTTGTTGGACTTGTGCTTGGCTCTGTCGTTGCCCCCCAGGACTTGGAATGCAACTGATCCTCCTGATCAGTCCACTCTTCTACTTGACTGCAACTGATCCTCCTGATCAGTCCAGTCCTCCGCTGCAACTTGGTCCTCCTGACCAAGTCCAGCCTTCCGCAACTTGGTCCTCCTGACCAAGTCCAGGTCTTTGCCTGGTGCACGTTGACTCTGCCAAGACTTCCGCCTGATCCTCCAAATCAGGACTTCCCTTTGCCTAGCCTACAACTAGGACTTTCTCTTGCCCAGCTTCTCTCACCAGGACTTCCCTTGCCCAATCTTCCAGATTAGGACTTCCACTGTCTAGTCTAACCGACTAGATCTTCTTACTCACTTCCACACATCCAAACATCAAGTCCTGTTTGGATCACCCCTTGGTCAAAACTGACCAGACCTAGGTGTATTGTCAAACATCGAAACTCTAGGCAAGATCTTAGTGCATCTTGCACCAACA
>NW_027434201.1:0-1646 GCF_044706935.1 Curcuma longa
TCAATTCAAGCTTGGTTGCCGTTCTTTTTGGGGTTTTTCGAATATAGATGGGGTTTTTTGGGTTTTTGAATCAAATGTAAAATAAAATTTCAGAAAACGAACGAAGAGTGCGGTTTGCTAACCTAATGATGATGCGTTAAACCAAAGTATCAATTGAACTTGAGATGCAATTCAAAATTCACTAAAAACCTAACTGTTTAAATCAAACCTAAACCTATTTATCAATGCTGTTAATGCAAGCAAAATGAAACAATTCAATTGCAATTTGTTGAAACTAGGTATCTAAATCCTAAGGTAAAACCAAGCATTCATCCCTAACTAACCTAAGCCTGATACATCCCCATTTAATTAGCACGGAACAGTGCCAAGGAAATTGGCATGATCAGAAACTCAAAATCCTATTGCAGAAGAGTTAAACTTGGCTAAACAACTAGCTATTCAAATTCCATTAACCAATATCAAGGTTGAAAGCTTAAATTGTAACACCCTAACCTACTGATGAAAAAGAAACTTGGCACGAAACAGTATGAGGCAAAACCGATTTCAGATTTTTGGATTGAAAGATGAAAGCTAAGCTAAGCAAATTAAACAAATCTAAGCAAGCTCTAAAGCTAATTTGAATCCAAACAACAACTAACTTGAATCAAACGCCAACATTCACAAAGTTACTAAGAATCTGAGTTAACAGAAACATTGAAATCAGAAAAAAAAACCGAAGCTATCAGAAACATGAAATTCAGAAACTGCAAACTGCATCCTCCCTCTTCTTCTCCTTCGATTCTCCTCAGCTCGGTGTCAACAAGCTCTTGAATCTCGTGGAAGCTTGGAGATGGTCTTTGGTATTGTCTGCTAGCTTCCCGAACCGTGAACAACCGAGGAAACCCTCACCCGGCGTGAACAGAGGACGGTGCTGGCGCGTTTGAAATGGCAAAAACTGGAAATCGCTCCTCCTCCTTGCGCCGATGGCTTTAGTGACCCCGTAGATGTGTTCCGCAACCTCAGAGAACCCCTCTTCAGCTTGCGGCTTCGAATTTCTTAGCGCCTCACCGGAACAAGCAAAAATAGAGGGTTCGGCGCCGCGGAAGAACCCCTGCCGTCGCGCGCCGTCCGATCGCCGGATTATACCCAATCAACGGCTTCGTAGCTTCTTCAGAGATCAAGGAGTCCAATGGAGGAAGTTTGGGAAGGATGGAGCGCCCGTGGAGTTACGTCGCCGAGCAGGGTTTCTTCCGCGGGACGGAACACAGTAACGGCGGCTCACTGTTCATCGATTAAACTTAAGTTTTTATACCTTTGATTAATTGATGAATCCTCAACCGTCCGATCTTGATCTGGACTTGATCTAGGCTTTTAGGGCAGCTTAGCACTTTCCAAAAATTTGAGAGATCTTCATCAGCTCGATCTAGGTCATGTCTTCCATGTTGGCTTGATCAATTTGGCAGATTAGCTCGATTTGATTGCGATTGAACTCGACTTGACCCGATTTAGCCCTAAAATCAAATAAAATCAAATTAATATACAATTTCCCATTAAATCATAGAAATTATAATAAAATCTTCAATTATATCACATGACACAAATATAATCAAATTAATTCATTTAACGATTATTTTCATGTAAAAATCCAGAATTGAATTGATTAAAAA
>NW_027434202.1:0-4104 GCF_044706935.1 Curcuma longa
GGCCAATTTGCTTCAGCACCAAGCGATGTAGGACCTTCGCATGCACCTTCGCCGCCAGAGTTGTCACCTTTGCAGTCTCCAGTCCCTTTTCCTAGACAGTCCGTTGTCGAGATGCAGGATATTCGTGAGTTTATAGTCCCTCACGGCGATTCGTAAGTATTTATCATTTTTCTTAATATTTAGATTTTATTTTATTTAATTTATTTAATAATATTTGTTTGAAATTTTTATATAGATTTTAAAATTCTGTATGAGTTATTCATGAAATTAATAAAATAGTAAATAACCATTGGGAAGGGGCTTCTATGACTTATACCAGCACTTTAGCACCCACAAAAGAATTATGGTGAAATGAATTTAAGGTATATGTTTCCTTCAATTGATATATTAAATTAAATTAAATATATATAATCATTTGTTGTTTTTTCAATTCTAGCGGGTATTTAATTAGGATCCATCAGAAGAATTGGAAATCAAGTGAATTTTTTTTTAAATAAATGTAGGGATCATATTCGGCATGTTCTAAATCATGCCAAGACCAGGGGAAAAACCACCGTGTATCACCAATGAAAATTGGACGATGATCCTCGATTTTTGGAAAACTGAGGAAAGTAAACAAAGAAGTCACCAGAACAAGATAAATCAAACATTTAATTCTAGTGACTCATCTGCTACATATGCGGGAGGCTACATCAACATTGAGGAACATACACACAGATTGGTAAATTTTTTATAAACACTATGTTATTAATTAAATTTAAATTATTACATTATTTCTAACAATGCATTTTTAGGCTAAGGAGATGGGGAAGGAGTCTCTTTTATTGAGACATTTACCCACATATTTCAAAAAAAACATAAGACTTGGAGCGGGGATAGAGCTAGAGCTATGAAGGTTTGGATTTTAATATTTAACTTAATTGGATTCTAATAGTTATGTCACGTCCCAAGAGACGGCTATTCGAAAAGTTTTGGCAGCATCTCCCCTGTAACAATTCAACTTTTCCTAAATACATATTAAGATAGGGCTCACACGGTCACTCAACAACACACCTTATGTATTTAACTACTAAACTATATGAATAAGGGCCCACACGGCCACAAACCACATCCAACACATCCATGATATAGCAAACCACTATAAGAAACCATTAGTGTTTAACCACAATATCAAACTAATCAACGCATAACCACAACTCCAACCTGATAATGTATAAATACAATCTACACAAGATAATCATTCACAGATGTAAACTCCATAACAAAACCAAATAGAAACTCCGTAAATCCACGATAACAGAAATTCCAAAACACAAATCTAGACACACGAAAGAAGTTAAACTCCTCCTGCTGTGAGATGGGGGCAGTCTGGCAAAACTCTAAGCTTCAAGACAACATCCGTACTTGCTACCTGAGGAGAAAGAAAGGAAACCCTAGGGTCTGGGTGGTGAGTATGAAATACTCAGTGGATATTAGATAGAAGTGCACAATATAAATATATATATACAAGGATCTAAAAGGATAAACAGTCTCTTCAAAGGATACTTAAGGAATAAGGTCAATAATATTTCATAACATGTAACAGATATCATGCTTATGCAATTAATGCATGTAATGTCATATAATGTAACAATCATATATCAAACAAGTGCAACAATCATATATCAAACAAATGCAATAACCACACACAAAGATGCATCTAAATAAACTACTAACAAATGTAGTAAAATAAACTACCAGTAAATGTATGCACATATGTAACACACATCACAGGCAACATGCATGGTCACTGTTAGCTCACCACCCTCAGACACTCACACAATGAACTGGAGCGCACAATAGGATAACTGCACACACTCCAACAACAGACCACTACACGTGAGTGAGAAGCGGGAAAAATATCTCAAGGGAGCTATCTAGATGCCTGGTCACTGTCTGTACTCAACATTCCCAGACACCCACACAATGAACTGAGGTGCACGACAGGAATCACCCGCTCCAACAACAGACCAACTACATGCGAGGGGGAGGGGCAGTTGATGGGAGCCTGAAATTCTGCTCCGTTTGATTCTTGCTAGACAAAATTTTTTGGAAATGGAATCTTATCAAGCAGCCCTCATATTCGATCAACTAGGTACTTGATCGATGCATTAAGATCATTGGGCTCTTGTGTTGGTATTCAGGATCCATATGAAGAAAATAATTTATGCAGCGGAAAATAAATTTTACCTTTCTTCTTGAGATTGTGCAGGAATCTTTTACCCGAAGACCTCTTGATCTTCTGCCATATTCCTCTCCTCTTCTTGGACGTTGTGTGGGCAACGATCCTCCAAGATAAATCACCAGGCTTTTCTTCCTTCCATCTGATGGCAAGCTAGAGAAAAAACTTTCTCTTCTTCTTCCTTTTTTCCTTCCTTCTTCTTCTTGGCTGTCGGCCCTAGCAAGCCTTAGAGAATTTGTGCACCGGCCTTAGCAAGAGGGGAAGGAGAGGAGGCTTGGGTGAACAAGGGAGGAGGCCTAAAGGGGGGCGCCGACCCTAGCAAAACAAGGAGGGGAAAAGAAACTCTTATTGTTGTCGTCCCTAGCAAGATGAAAGGGAAGATTTTGTGTCTACTTTCCCTCTTGCAAACTTCCCTTTATATAGCTATGCCATCTTAGAAAATTTAGAAAGAATCTAACAAATTTTTTTTATTCAGATTTAGTTAGAAAAAATCTAATAAAATCTCTTAAGAAGATTTTGTTAGTTTCTTAATAAATTTTCTTAACTAAATTTTGTTAATTATCTTTAAAAAAATCTTTTAATAAAATTTTGTTAATTTCGTAACAAAATTTCTTAATTAAGTTTTGTTATTTTCTTAAACAAAATTTCTTAACAAAATTTCTATGAAAAAATCATATCAAAATTTTATTTACGAAAGAAATAGAATTCTTAACAGAATTTCATAAGATAATTTTTCATAGAAAAATTCTTAACAAAATTTCAGAAATTCTTAACAGAATATCCTAACCAAAATTCTTACAAAATTCTCTTAGGTGGATACAAGACTTTATCTAGAGGCTACAGTAGGGACATAAAGGAGGAATTGACTTTGGCCTCCAGATGGGCTTAGGCTTCCTGTGTTCTCCCTGAACACTCAACTCAAGTCCATCAATAATAACTCATACCACTAAAGGGTTATTATTGAACTATCGCACCAATCTCATATTTTAATATGGGCTCCTTCTTATTATGCGTGCATTAATCTCCCTGTGTTTAAGATATCGTATGTCCGTTAATTAATTGAATTACTGACAACTCAATTAATTAAATTCTAATTCCGAGAGTAGTACCACTCAACCTTATTATCATGCGGAACTAAGTCCACCTGCAGGGTTTACATGATAATCCTTATGAGCTCCTCAAGGGGACATCATCAACCTAGATTATAGGACACAGTTTCCTTCTATAATCAACAACACACCATATACATAGTATTATCTTCCAACTCATTGTGCCTTTTGATTTAACGAAATAAATCTCACCCTTTGATGAATTAAAAAAATAAATACTAAGTATATGTGCTTGTTATTATATAGGGATTAAGAGCATGCACATCCATAATAACTGAGGTCTAGTTCGATTATATAGTCAGTATAAATCGAACGACCTCAAACGGTCCTGCTCAATACACACAAAGTGTACTAGTGTAATTTAATAATCAAAATAAATTAATATCAATTACACTACAACCACTCCAATAGTTTGTCCCTATCCATCTTAGTTGTGAGCTACTATTTATAATTTATAAGGAACCGATAACATGATCTTCTGTGTGTGACACCACACACCATGTTATCTACAATATAAATTAAGTGGACAACTGCATTACATAAGAAATGCAACATTTTGACCAATATGATTCTCATTTCAATTATTTTAATATAGATGTTTATACAAAGCAAGGCTTTTAGTATACATCCCAACAATCTTCCACTTATACTAAAAGGTTATGCTGCCATAAACGCTGTCATACATCTGATTCTCATCTCCTCCACATGCCTATCAAACGCTTTCTGTAGGATTAAAATACGCCCTAGAGGGGGGGTTTAATAGCGCATTGTACG
>NW_027434203.1:0-4321 GCF_044706935.1 Curcuma longa
AAAATATTTTCGTTGTCAATTTCATCGTCAAATAATTTTGTGATGAGTTTTTCCATCACAAACTACCTTCATTGATTATTCAAACTTGCTTTGACTTTTTTTTAGCTTAAACTTGATTTATTTAGATGTTATTGAGCTTTTAGTTTAAGGCTATTTGATTATTTGAAATTTTTATAAATTTTAACTTGTTTGATTGGTTATTAAACTTTATAATACAAGTTTATCTGTTCATAAATTTTTTTGATTATTTATCATGTTTATGAGAGTTCACAATCTCTTTTCATGAATATTAACGAGCGAAATGTATTTATGTTTTAGTTTGTTCGTTTAGTTTAACAAGTTGTTTAAACTTGTTTATTTAATTGACTTTATATGTATTGTATAAATATAGTTAAATTTTTACCCAGTCGAATACTAAGTTTGCTCGTGAATTTATAGCGATAAAAAAGTCATCAAAATTAATTTATGGATAAATAAATCATTAATGACATCCTTATTCCTCATCGAAACAAACACACCACAAATAACCAAGTTGCGACAAGCACATCCAAATCGACCTTATTCCATTAAGGTCCATCACTCACAACTAATCCTCTTTCATTACCCCCAAAACTATACTAATTAATTACTAATTACTTGAGCTAACCAAATCGAAACTCATGATCTTGACCTATTTATCTATCGATCGAGTTCAAGTCAAGTGCGAGCATCCATAGCAAGGATGGAACTCAAATTCATAGGGCTCATGTACTCCTCGGTTCCGAGCATGAATTGGCTCACAATGATCCGACATGCTCGCTCGCTCGGGTGGAATGCATCCCAAAAGGCGTAGATGTCTCGGTTCTCACATAGGCGCGACAACATAGTGCAAATTCCGATTCCGTTGTAGGGTCCTTGGCCACAACAAGCTATCTTCGATGTGACGAAACCTAGAAGAAAAATATATATTAGAGCCCTTTGAGTTATTTTTTAACAAAACATATATTGATATTTTTTAAAAATTAAGGTAAAAAATTACTATAGAAGGTTGGAAATGGAAATACATCAAACTAAGAGGACCTACACGAATATATGCATATTGTCAGAAAATTCATTTTACCCGGTATCTTATACAAAATTTCAGATCACACCTCTGATATTTTACACTAATAAAGTTTTGAAGTATTTTGAAAACGTCTGCTAAATTTTTAGGGGCCAGTTGAAAATTTCCCCTGGTCAATTAGGGTAGGTTCGTAATTACCGTAAGCCTGAGGGTTGGTTATGAAGTCCATGTTCATCTGGTAGGCATTGGCACATAGAAGACGTCGGCGCCGATCTCCGCGTTGAGGTCCTTCAACAGTTGGATCAACTGCGGGTTGTACATGTCCCGGAACGCGCATCAGCTCCGGGTCGCACTCGCCCGTCCTGCTCCTCAGCGCCAGCTCCGCCGGCACGCACCCCAGCGGCCCCACCCCCGTCACCAGCACCCGCCTCGACCCAGCTCATACAGCCTCTGCTCGATCATATCACCAGCATTATATAATCAGCGACGTCAAGCGATCCTCCGATCATCGTTCAATGGAATGAGGAGCTTACCATGAGGACCTTCTTGTACTCTGGGAGTGGCGTAGCGGATGTAGTCGGGGAGGGAGAACTGGCGGGAGCGGAGGGAGTAGGGGACCAGGTAGTAGTTGTTGACGAAGTCGTTGCCGCCGATGGTTATCAGCACCAGCGCGTCGTTCACCAGCCGCCCCGCCGCCTCCGGCCCCACCACCGAGCTCAGCCGCTGCTGGTACTGCTCGAAGTAATGCAGCTGCTTCGTGATCCTGATGATGTTCGCCTGCGCGCGCGCGCAGACAAAAAACAGAGGACGATTTACATTAATTTGATTTTCCATGAAGAAGAAGAAGAAGATGATGAAGAAGAAGAAGTCGTTGAGACGGAGACTGACAAACTGGATTCCGGTGTCGTTGAGGATCCCAACGCCGGCGGACGCAAAGTTTGCACCGACCAAGAGCCGCTCACCTTGGAGCTCAGGGCTCAAGTACGGCAGCACGGGCTCCGATCGAATGTACTCGCCTGAGAATTGACCGATACGATACGCTCGTAAAAACATTCATTTTCTGCGATTAAATACAGTGGCCGGTAATCTACACTTAACTGACTATGTCAGGGATGTTCTTGGCGTTGGAGAAGCGGCCGGTGGCGCGGTGGCTGGGCGTGTCGATGCCGTATGGGGGCTGGTCGGCGCGCGCGGTGGTGGCGAGGTAGTTGTTGTTGCCGTTGTCGACGAGGGAGTCGCCGAAGACGAAGAAGGCGCGGGCAGCCGCCGCAGGCGTCGGGAGCGAGGTCAGGGTCAGGAGGAGGAGTACGCCGGAGATCGCCGGAGCCAGCAAAGAGGTGGTCGAGCCGGCGGCTGCCATGGCGATGGCGTACGTACGTCTGGGATACGATGATGGATCAGTTTAGGATGCGAAAGGAATGTGAAGGAAGGTTTGTATATATAATTCGGAGAGCATCAGATTTGAACACGGCCCTTTAAATATTCCTTCACCAAATTAGATGGCGGAGAAATTAATGATGGAATTCTTTTTCACCATTTTTATTTTGCCAAAGTCTAAAAAACAGAAATATTGGTTGAAAAGTAACATTTTGAATTGGATCATAACAATCAAATTCAATTATTAAACATTAGATTTTTCATATATTATACAATTATTATTTCTGGCTGGATGTCGTCAATGGTTAAGCCATCAGTCAATAATACGTCACTTCAACCGTTATTGGTCCTGTCGATGAAGGAGCCTGAAAAGGAAGAGCTGAGCGAAGGGGTCAGCGAGGTGTTGGGTAAGGAGCCACTGCGACGCTCAAGTCGAGAGCAGAAGATGAAGAAGAAGATGTAGTATGCATGTGTGCAAGAATTGGAACGAGTTTGCTGATTCATGTGGGAACTTATATAACAATCAAAGGGGCATGATCTTCGAAAAGTAACGTACATGATGAGCTGTCAAATGAGCTAATAATGCGGCATTAAAGGCACGATCTCTGACAGTTATCAATCATCCAACGGCTTGGCAAAGATGATTATCTTCATCTGACGATTGTGGGCATAAGTGTGTGGGAATTTCGGGAGCCAAGTTTGGAAACTTAGTAACCGTCCTTATCCTTTTGGCAGAGCTGATAAGTTTGGTTCTCTTTGATCTCGAGCCGAGGAGAGATCGGACCATTTAGTAGCCGAGTTGACTGAACTTGAAGTCAGAGCAGCATGTGACCGAGCTGTTTGAGCGAGCCGAGCTGTGAGAGCATGTGATCGAGCCACTGTGGAGCGGCTGAGCTGTGAGAGCAAGTGGCCGAGTTGTTTGAATGACCGAGCTCTGAGCTGTCAGTAGCCGAGTTGTTTGAGCGGCCGAGTTGTGTGAGCAAGTGGCTGAGCTATTTGAGCGACCGAGTTGTGAGAGCATGTGACCGAGCTATCTGGGTGGCCGAGCTGTGAGAGCAAGTGACCGAGCTGTTTGAACAGCAGAGCTGTGAGAGCATGTAGCTGAGCTAGGTGCCTGAAGCGTTACTGGGTTAGTCAAAACACAGATTTATATGACCGTTCGACATGCCAAGTCGGATGTCATCTCAAATCGATTATTGACCTCTTTTTATCATGTCTGACCGACAAAGACCCGCCATACCAATTATAAAATAGAAAAATTATTTTCCGTCGATTATTAGATAAAATGAAGAAATTAATTATTAGAAACTTGTACATTAAGCAATTTGGCACTTGTGTTTCTTGTAATTACTTGATTAACCTTGCTAGTTCGACTACCTCTTTGGCTAACCTAACCTAACCTAACCTAATTGGGCCGAGCAAAGAAGTTAGTCTCGACTAATCACACAGTAACTATTTACTTTGTTTTGAGTAACAGTAATGGACAGAGTTCACCTACAATTTTCAGAAACGACATTTAATGATGAATAAAATTGGATCAAATCTACTGCTTCACAACTCATTTTTGCAGCTATTTATTTCCCTTGTCGTTTACCTTTTATCTGAACACTCACATTGTCCATTGTCCTCTTCCTTTCCATGAGACAAGAACCATGTTTCTCTTGGAACATAACTGATCTCGAGTGAATTACAAGTTCTATAGCAGAGTTCACTGCCGTGAGGTGGATGGGGATGAATTGAATGTGTCGTTGAGCCATAAGTTGGCCAGATGAACTCACCGACCGGAATAACTGAATTGCTGTTGGGAGTGGCAAGCACAAATTGACAGTGTGACAACGCACACGGGAGCCTATCGAACCCGGAGTTTTAACTGTCGATCGATCGGGATCTCGGAGACACCGG
>NW_027434204.1:0-1645 GCF_044706935.1 Curcuma longa
GCCTCTCAGTATTATACAATTCCTGAACCTTTGTCTTCCAATTTTTAACCTCCTTCTCCGCTTTTGACTGAGCATTTTGAGCCGTCACCATCTCGGCCAGAGCTAAGTCCACCTCCCACAAAGCCTCAGGCAAACCCTAAGGCATAGAAGGTCGATCTGCCAGTTCCGCCCGCAAACGAGTTATCTCATTATCCATCCGGGCAATGCGTTTTTCCGACCTGATCACTTGACGGTGCAAGGCTTTCTGTTCCATACCGATCTACAAGATAAGAAATTTGGTTAGCTCACAGTATTGGAGGAATACCCCCCAACCCTAACAGATATACCTTGATATAGGATTCGTATAAATGTTCACTCAGTTCCACCATCCCGAGCTGGGGAAGGAGTCTCTGGTGGGCTTCTAGGCGCTCAGTAGCAGCCTCACCGACAGTACGGGAGAATAAACTCCCCTAATTAATCTGCATGCCCGGTACCGGAAACAGAATGAGGCACATAAGGTTCCACCACATTCGGTTCAACAGCCGCCACGGTGCCAGATAAGAAAGAAGAAGGCACTTCATCCCGCGAACCTTCTTCATCGCCGGGTCGGGATACAGGAGGTCAAGACAACACGGGGGGGCGCCAAACCAACGGGTTCGGCCTCGGAGGAGCACTGACGTTTCTTCAAGGAATCCTCTCCGTCGTGGGGTCGGACCTTTCTGTTTCTTTAGCCGACCGGATCCAGACACAGGAGGTTTGGAGGAGTCCTCGGGGTCATCTACTCTCTTCAGCTCAGGAGCATCTCGAGCTGACCCACCTCTGGACGCAGGGTGAGGAGTGGCTCGGTCGGCTCGGCCCTTTGGGGGAACCCGAGAGGGGGGGCAAGGCGCCGGGGTCTTCAGTAGGATCTCCAGACGCCCACATACTTTCCAGACGAGTTAAGTCCCACTTGAGGACCTTGTTCATAGAAGCATTCAACATGATACGACCTGCAAAGAAAATAAGAAGTTAATGAGCAACCGTGAAACCAGTTACTTAAAGAAATTCTTACTCAAGCGGTCCCCCAACCGAATCTGGATAGGACTAAGCTCCGCTCGATGTAATAAAGCCTCATTCTCCACCAGATCATTGACGTTGAAACTTAACCCTTCTAACTTGGCAACGGCTTCCAAGAAAGCAGGAGATCGACGTACCCGACCTGAAGCTGGAACCAAAGGAAGGTCGGTAGACCACACCGTAGGGCACGCATAGGGTTGCGGAGGCCTTAGGAAAATAAAGCAACTTTTCCAACCCTTATGAGAGGTTGGATACTTAGTCAAAAAACTAAGCCCTTGCCTAGCGGAGAAGTAGAAGACCCCGCACTCAAACCGACACAAGACGTACAAGGCATTAAACAAGGAAGGGGTCAACAAAATTTGAGACCGGCAGATATAATGATGATCAAATAAGGCGGTAAGAATTGAGCAAGTTGGGAAAGGTTGAGATGATAATAATGTGATGAATTCTAGAAAAAGAAGGAAGGGATGAGGAACCTAAGATCACTAGTCATCTGGTTATAAAAAACAGTTAGATAGCCTTAGGGGCGAACAAGGCCTCTGGTCTGATAGGGGCACCGAGTAGGGGCATGATCGCGAGGTATTTCAAACTGACTCCTGAATAGGCTAAT
>NW_027434205.1:0-1672 GCF_044706935.1 Curcuma longa
TGTAACGCCCGCCCCTACGTGGGCCCTCGACGGACGCTACAGTTCTTACTTTCATTCATTTCATTCAACTACTATCATATATAAAACTAAACTTAACTAACTAAACATGCAGCGGAATATACTACCATTAATTTAAACAGATTTATATATGATAGCAGTGTATTAATAACATAACAGCTAACAAATAACAATTAACACTAACCTAGGTTACATGGCAATCCTAGGTTATATAATCCTACACATGATAATTAAACAGGATAATTAAACATTGTTCAACATAACATGCAAATATACAAAGGTTTGCATGGCCAAGGCTTTATCAAGTCACTACTACACACATCTTCACCGCCCTGTCCTGCTGCCTCCCATTTGCTCAGTACCTGTTAACTGGATCTGCAATATAAGGAAAGCATCTATAAGCATAAAGCTTAGTAAGTTCCTTTCCTACTCACAAAATCCATCGTTACATAACAACATAACATTAAAGCATAAAAGCATATTTCCTAAACATGCATCTTCAATCATTGGTTAATCACATCATATCATGAACATGAAATTCATTTCCTTTTGAAAACATTTAAACATAATCATCAACATCTTTGGGGATCCCTGGCTTGTACCCATTCATTTCTTTTGCGCGCACATACCAAGTAGTACGAGGTAGCTAATCCCGACTACACGGTTTACTAGGTCTTCTCAGATGTCCTTCGACCTAGGGGCAACTTTTGGAGCCCATCCCTGGAATCCCTTTCGGGTTCCGGTACAAGCCATTCATTCAAAGTAAAATACTTTTATACATTCTTTTCCATCATAGTATGAATGTTCCATGCATCTTTCTTTTCTTTATAATGAACATTCACGTCATTCAATCCATAACATTTGTCATAACATAGTGTTTAATAACGTTTAAACCTTAACTTTAGGTTTGATTATACTTTCTTCATACAAACATGACATTATTAACCTTAAACCGACCCAAACATTGGATCAATAACCCTATAATCGATCAGAAGATCGATTGATAGGTCTTGAATCGATCCAGGGTCGATTCGGTTCATAATTTTCATCACCGTAGCCTCTGTAATCGATCACATGGTCGATTACAGGGGTTTAATCGATCAGAAGATCGATTGCTTTAATTCGGTGTCCACAGTAGGCTTGGTAATCGATCAACCGATCGATTACAGCCTCGTAATCGATCAGCCGATCGATTACAGCCTCTTAATCGATCGGGTGATCGATTAAGAGTCGCGGATTCCGCTTCTCTTTAAAGCGTGTAATCGATCGGGCGATCGATTACACCCCCTGGTAATCGACCAACGGGTCGATTACCAGGGTTTCTGCTCTCGGTTTCTCGGGTTTCTAAGTTCTGTCTAATTAAACATTAATTTCAATATACTAAACAGCATATATCAAACAGAGATAACATCTTATGAAATCCTAACATTATCAGGTTTATCAGGTTTATCATGAAGCATATGAAATCCTAAAATCCTAAAGCATTTAAACGGAACCACTACTATTCTGCAAGAGACTTACCCTAAGCATTTAAACGAAATAAGAAGAACATGGAAAACATAGAAGCATAGCATGACTTATCTACGGCATCATTGTAACCATAAACATAGCATAGCATGATTTCTCTACAGACAGAAAACATCGAAGCCATTAT
>NW_027434206.1:0-3014 GCF_044706935.1 Curcuma longa
TAGATAGTAACATCACCCAACTTACCGAGAATATTTGATCTGACGGAAAGATCTCACCCTTTGGTAAATCAAAGCAATAATTACTAAGTATAGGTGCTCATTTATTACATCGGGATTAAGAGTGCATAAGTATAATAACAGAGGTCTTGTTCAATTTGCGAGTCAGTGTAAATCGAACAACCTCAATGGTCCTACTCAATACACACAAAGTGCACTAGTGTAATTCTACAGTCAAGACAGACAGTCACCGAATTACACTACAACCGTTCCCGATGGTTTGTCCAAAGCCATCTTGGTTGTGAGCCTTAGTTTATAATTCACAAGGGACCGATAATCATGGTCTTCTGTGTCTCACAGACACCAAGTTATCTACAATGTAAATTAAGAGGACTTTATTACAAAATACACTATTACAATCATTTGACCAAAACATGATACTTTATTTCATAAATGTTTATATACAAAAGAGCTAGTCTTTTCAGTATACTTCCTAACACCATTACATACATGATTACATATTTTGATGCTTATACCTATTACACTGTATGGTTCTTTCTTTGTTGTACCATTTGATATACCATGTCCTATTACCTTGATACATGATACTTTGTTGACACCTGCTACCATGTACATGTCACATGTTACTTTAACTCTTACTCTGTCATTATTCCTGTTGTTTACATTTACATGCACTTCATTCCTGTACCCACTGAGTATCTAATGCTCACTACTCAGACCCTGGATTTTTGTTTTCTCCTCAGATATCAGATAGGTTACTTGGAGCTTGGAGTTTCGGTCGACTACTGTTATCTCACATCAGGAGTTGTCGGTTATTGGTATGACATTAATTGTATTCCAGTTTGAGACTTATAGTGTGGACATGGACTATATTGTGTTGGATTTGTATTTGTGATATTCGCATTTCAGATTTACGATGTTTTTTGTTACATTGATGTTGCTTATTGTTGGCATTGTGCAAGTGATGTTAGTTGTTACGACCATGTAGGCCTTATCTTGCATTGATGTGTGTATCTGTGTTGTTTGTTGGACGTGTTGTCATTATTCCAACTGCTTGTGGCTATGTATGCATGTATGTATTAGTGGAATTGTCATAGTTACTGGGAAGATGCTGCCGAAATTTTTCGAATGGCCTTCCGGGACATGACAGTCTATGCCTCAGTTGATCAATCTAGATATCAAGGATAGAAGGACATTGTCACATATTGTGAGAGTCACAATTAGTAGTCACAAAGGTGATGTTAGATCTCAACATTCTTGTAACTTGGGTAGCAATGATGTGTTGCTAGATATCTCTCATTGCTTATGTTTCTAAATCAGTTTAGGAGCATTGTCAATGTTACAAGAACCTATAGGGTCACACACAAAGGGCACTTAGATGGAGATTAAGTTCATATGATGGACCAAGAGGATTACGTTCATGTGATGAACCAAATTGGATTAAGAGTAATCCAAATTAGACTAATTGAGTTGGACTCAATTTGATTCAAGTGTTGAATGAGTCTAATTGAGATTTGATTCATTAAGTCAATTTAGATTAATGAATAGAGATTTATTAAATTAAAATTGACTTAAATCAATGTTTGGTTTGATCAACCATGGAAGTTAAAGAGGTCAAGTTTGACTTGACCAAAGAGGGAGATGAAGAGTCAAGTTTGACTTGATTAAATGCCACCTCTTGATGATGACTTGGCATGGCCGGCCAATGATGGTGCTCTACATCATCATGTGTACCACCTCATGAGGAAACCAAGAGCCATGACTCTTGGTATTCCATGGAGGTATATAAACCTCACAAAAAGTGGCCGGCCACTTTAGATGAGTTGTGAATGCTCATTGAAGTGAATTGATTTCATCTTCTACCTCTAGCCTTTCTTCCTTTCTCCCTTCTCCTCCTCCATTGCTAAGACCTCTGAGAATAGTGCTAGCACACTCTAAGAGGTCTTCTCCACCTAATTTGTCCGTATGGATACTTCTAGAGGAGTGTACACTTGACACTCTCGAGATCCGGCAAGCACTTGGATGAGCGGGATACGCGAAGGGCTTCTCTTCAAGGGTAATTCCTTCTCATGTAGATCTAGAGTAGATCTAAGTTTAGAAACCATGTACATGAAATCTTTATGATTTTATCTTCAACACACGGATCCGTGGCCGAACTTCCAAGGTTTTCGCAACGCAAAAAGCAATTTTTACGGCTCGAAATTCCCAACACGCTTGGATCACATAAATGAGAGTCACATATCCCAGCTCTATAACGATGAATTACTGGACTCATTTGATTTTGAATCATATGAGACATACGAATCTTGTTTTCTAGGCAAGATGACCAAGACTTCATTTAGTGGACACGGCGAAAGAGCGACTGACTTGTTAGGACTTATACATACTGATGTATGTGGCCCTTTCAATATCACAGCTAGAGGAGGTTATCAGTACTTCATCACTTTTACTGATGATATCAGCAGATACGGCAATGTGTATTTCATGAAACACAAGTTGGAATCCTTTGAAAAGTTTAAAGAATATAAAAGTGAAGTACAAAACCAACTTGGCAAAAGTATTAAGATACTTCGATCAGATCGAGGTGGTGAATACCTTGCCAAGAATTTCGTGATCATCTAGCTGAGTGCGGAATCATATCCCAACTCACTCCACCGGAACACCACAATGGAATGGTGTATCCGAGCGAAGAAATCATACTTTATAAGATATGGTACGATTAATGATGAGTCAGACTGATCTACCTATTTCCTTTGGGGATTCACTCTAGAGACGGTTATTTTCACACTTAACCGACATTCCTTCTAAAGCCATTATAAAGATGTCATATATAATATGGACTGAGAAGAGTCCCAAGATGTCTTTTATGAAGATTTGGGATTGCAAGGCTTATGTTCGACATCAAATCTCAAACAAGCTAGGCCCCAAATCAGATAAATGCTATTTTATAAGATATCCCAAGGAAACGAAGGGATATTACTTTTATATTCCCACAT
>NW_027434207.1:0-2979 GCF_044706935.1 Curcuma longa
ATGTGTCTAAAGCATTTAGACGCATTGCCAATGTTACGAGCCTATTGGGTCACACACTAAGGACTCGATGCTTCGGAGATAAGATCGATTTTAGTTTGACTAAAATTTGACTCTAATTGGATTAATTGAGTTAGACTCAAATCGAATTCAATTGAATTAGGGGTTTGGGTCTAATTTGAGTTATACTCATTTAGATTAGACTAACCATATTTGAATGAGAGATTAATTCATTAAATTGTTTAATGAATTAATAATAGAGGAAGATGAAAAGTTTCTCTTCATTGGATGAAGAGAAGGTGAAGAGCTACATGAGAAACATGTGCTCTAATTAGCTTTATTGGCTTTTAATGGAGGGAAGCTAAAGGGTCAAAAACCCTTGATATTCATGGGATGATATAAAAGTGCAATTTAGTGAAATTGCAAAAAGCTTCTTGAATTTTCTCTCCATTTTTCTTGCTATCCTCTCTCCCTCTCATTGTGGCCGAAATTCTCTAGAGGAATTTTGGTGGTTTTGTGAGCTCCCTCTTGTGGCTAGCACCACAAAGGAAGTTCTTCTCTGAAGGCGAGAGATCAGTCCGTGTGGATACGCATAGACGCGCGGACGCTTGAACGCGTAAAGAGATCCAGTGGACCTTGGACGAGCGGGAAAAGTGAAGGACACATTACAAGAGTAAACCTCTATTAGATAGAGTTTAATCATAGATCTAACTTTATACAAGTTTCTTTCGCATGAGTCCTTGGAAGGGATCAAATTTTTCACTGTGTATATGCAAGTTTTCGCATATAGATTCCTACAGAAAAGCGTCGAGAGAGGGGGGTGAATCTCGAGAGTTTAAAAATTTCTTTTTATTATTAAAAACTTTTTCTTTTGAATTGTTTTGAAATCAAAGTTGCACAGCGGAAATAAAGAAAGTACACAATTAATTTTTTACTTGGTTTACGATTTGACACGAACCGCTACTCCAAGACCCTAACTCCCTTGGAGTTATGATAACGAATAATACAAAAGAATACAAGTGATAAAATGAGTAATACAAGTGCAATGACAAAATAAGTATACCGACAACGAAGAATAGAAATGGAGCTTTGATTGTCGGTTTCATTGTAGCAGTACGGCATAGCTTTATCATTGGAGCAGCACTTGTGGATTATAAAGAATGTGTACTGAGCTCGTCCACCTCTGCTTCTTTTATAAAAATGCTCAGGTCAACTGGAATGACCATTCCAGTCAACTCCAAACATATGCTAATATAGCCGTTGCATATCTCTGGCCGCGCCATACCGTATTCGATCCCAGGTCAATTGGAGCACCCCTCAAGTCGACTCCACTATGGTGATCCATGTGCTTTCGCTCTTATCCGTAGCTCTATTGCCATGTAAGCTCTCAGGTTGACTTCAGCATGTCCAAGGTCGACTTGAGTGATCAGGTTGACCTAAACAATGCTCAGGTCGACTTCACTCCTGCAAAACAGAGTTAACACAAAAAACAACAGTAATAGCAATAGTAGCAGTAGTAATACTGCTCGGTCTCAACATCTTAGTCCCAATCGGACTTCGAGTTGGACCGATGCCTAGAGTTGTCCCAACCAGGGAATCGGCCTCTCCACTTTACTCATGGATTGACCATCCAGTCGGGCTTACCTGCTCACTGGACTTACCTTGCTTGACGTCCGATCTCGACCCATTATGACTTCCACCAGTTGTTCGATCCTCCCTGGATCCAGCTGGAATTTCAACCAGACTCCTCGTCTGGATTTCTCGCCTGATGTCTGGTGTCAACGATCCGCCAAGACTTTCCATCATCTGCCTAGTATCCAGTCTGCAGACCTACTAGGACTTTCCTGTTTAACCTGCACACTAAACAAACACATCAAAACACCAACATAACCTAACTTTAAATCTTGTTCATACATCAAAATACTGGGGTGATGCATTCTGCATCAACAGAACATTGCAAGACCAATGAACAGAAGGCTGATATCTTCACTAAACCACTCGGAGGACATATTTTCAAAAGAATTGTGGCAAGCTTAGGAATGAAGAGCAAGTTTGGTTTACGGGGAGCATTGTTGAAAGTCTAAACCAAATTTGCATTCTTGGAAGCCTAAATCAAATTGGATTGTTGGAATTCAAAATCAAATTGTTTAAATCTTCCTAAGTCAAGTTTGATTGAATTATTTAAGGGCTAATTAAGTTGTCTTGATTGTAAGTACATGCATTTGATTTAATGTAGGAAGAACCAAATATGTCTTTGGACTTCCTTTGTCATGGCTATATAAACCAAGTTGTAGCAAGGATACAAATGCATTGAGAAAAAAAGTACTTCTTCAAAATTGTTATATACTCCTCTTTTAACCCAAATACTACATCTCCTCTCCCTTCAACAGGCGCTCAAAAGGCAACGGCGCTGGTCACAAGTGCTTGAGCTACGCGCCAAAGTCGAGGCCGAGCATGAAAAGCGTGGTGGAGGCGCTGGAGCCGCTGGTGAGCTTGAACGACGCGCTGTTTGATTCCTTCATCTACGTAGGCGTGCGAGGAGGAAGACAAGGCCAAGGAGAAGGAGAACGCAGGACGACAGGCGCCGGCCGCCGAAGAAAAGAACCTACACAACAGCCACGATCAGAGGCACAAGCAGCGGTTCCCCAACTCCGTGATCCACTCCGACGTCACTCTCCATAAGGACGGCAAGTGCTTGTTCAGGAACTCTCACTTTCACAGGTCCAAGGGCCACAGCCAAGAGCGCGGGGCGTGAGCTAGCGAGCTCAGGCAGTTCAACAGCTCGTTAATTTGGAAGTGGAAGTGCATATATATATATATATATATAAACGACATACGATAGGCTGAGTACAGAACTGTTACGTTCGTTGATGTATTTGTTTCTTGCTAGTTCGATCTTTTTTGATGTAGAAAACAAAAAGGATTGCACAGCAGCTGCCAACAATTAGCGAGTGCAGTGCAAGAGAAAGAAAAAAAAAGAGA
>NW_027434208.1:0-2446 GCF_044706935.1 Curcuma longa
TGTTGGGTTTTTCGGGCCGCAAAAACCACTTTTTGCGTTGCGAAAACCCCGAAACCCATGCCACCGGATCCGTGCGAAATACATAAAAATTCACATACATGTTTCTACTCCTAGATCTACTCTAGATCTACATGAAAAAGATTTTTACCTTCGGTGCGTGCCCTTCGCGTATCCCGCTCGTCCAAACGGTGCCGGATCTCGAGAGCGTCAAGTGCCGCTCCTCTACAAGTATCCACACGGACAATCGGTGGAACCAAAACCAAAGGTGTGCTAGCACCCAACAAAGGTTTTGGCAAGGCTAGAGAGGAGAGGGAAAAGGAGAGAAAAACCAAGGAGAAGAGGAAAAAATGTCTTCCACGTTGAAATGAAAATCCCATTCTCTTTCTCCTCTTGTGGCATGTCACATCAAGACCATTCAAGGCTAATTAATCCCATTAAAAGCCTTAGGTTACAAACTCTATTGTAACCCCCATGATGTGGCATCCATGATGATGATTGGCCATCACATATGCCACATAATCTTGGTCAAGTCAAACATTGACCATGAGGTGACATATGACTCTTCATCTTCCCCATGATGTGGAGCATCACCATTGGTCACCTTTATGCCACCTCAACATCAAAGTCAAATGGTCAAGTCAAGCATTGACCATGAGGTGGCATAAGTCAAGTCAAACTTGGATGATGACATGGCAAAAAGTCAAGTCAACATTTATGATGACATGGCACAAAGTCAAGTCAAACTTGACTCCCAAAATTCTCCTTCTCAAGTCAAGTCAAACTTGACTTCTAATCTCCCAAAGTTGATCAAATCAACTCCACTAGTCTAGTTTGGATTACACTTAACCCAACTTGATTCATCACATGAATCTAATCCTCTTGGTTCATCATATGAACCTAATTTCCACCTAATTGTCCTTTGTGTGTGACCCTATAGGTTCTTGTAACGTTGGCAATGCCCTAAACTCATTTAGGTGCATAAGTAGTGAGCGGTATCTAGCAACACATCA
Source organism: Curcuma longa (assembly GCF_044706935.1). Lineage (NCBI taxonomy): Eukaryota > Viridiplantae > Streptophyta > Magnoliopsida > Zingiberales > Zingiberaceae > Curcuma > Curcuma longa. The sequence continues at coordinate 1,011 of NW_027434208.1, forward strand.
CTACTACCCAAGTTACAAGAATGTTGAGATCCAACATCACCTTGTGACTACTAATTGTGACTCTTCACAATATGTGACAAATGTCCTTCTATCCTTGATATCATGATTGATCAAACCGAGGCATAGACCGTGTCATCCTCTAATCAATCTATGTCTTGAACTCCAAGTAGACTCACTATAATCAAACGAGCTCAACATCACATGTTGACTCATTTGGGCATGGCCATGCACTTTAGTGGTCTCACTCTATCAAGAACTATGATATCACTCCCGTTATATGGGAGGGATAGATCCCATCTACATCACTCACATCCCACTACATAATTCGTTACATACCCAGTAATCGCCTTTATAGTCCACCCAGTTACGGGTGACGTTTGACGAAGCCAAAGTATGCAACTCCTTATGTTGGGAACCATGGTGACTTCAGGTCCAAGGACTAATAGTCATACTAATAGCCACATGAGAAAGTATATGACACTCATATAACGATCCATGATACTTTCTCATGGCGGGTCATTCAGTATACATTCTCCAATGCATACCCATGTGTCAACTTGATATCTCCATATCCATGACTTGTGAGATCAAGTCATCGAGTTGACCTACATGCTAGTCTCGTCGCATTAACATTGTCCCTGAATGTTAATACTTGACTAGGAATCATTTAGAGTAGTGTTCTCTATATCATCTCACTATCGATTCAACCAATCGATTGATATAGATACGAACCATCTACTCAAGGACGTTACTATACTTAGTTATTTGGCACCAATACAAGTAAGTATAATAACCTCAAAAAATGCCTTTATAAAATGTAGAAATATGATACATATGAGTCCATACAACAATCATCAAATGATTGGCTCTAGGGCTCTCACTAACAATTTGGGCCATGACAATCACAATTTCATACATAATTCTAAATTATATATTTTTCATAAATTTCTATAATTTTCCTACTGATTTTTACTAATTTTATGAGACGCAACTCCGCGGCGATCCCGCTAAGCGATTTTCGGGCGCGATCGCGGGACATAGCCCCTTGCGGGGTTTAGGGGCAGCACCCCTACTCACGAAATAACCTTCATGAGTGTCCCAACATGATCTACAGCACCTTCCTTCGCTGTCCCAAAAATTTTGGGGTGAGATCTTGCCGATTCGGAGAGTTTTTCTCGGTGGATGAAGCCTACAAGTGTCCGAACACTTGTTGCTTCTCCTCTACGAGAAAAATTCTCATAAAATCTTAAAAATTAGGAAAATTATAGAAACTTATAAATCTGTAATTTTTCTATCTAATACACGGCCAAGACTTGGAGGAGGAAGAGGAGAGGAGAAGAGCTAAGGAAGAAGAAGATAGAGTGAATGAGAGTTAAAACAATTCAACCCCTCTCATTCACAAAGTGGTCGGCCACATCAATCCGCAAGGAGGTTAC
>NW_027434209.1:0-5017 GCF_044706935.1 Curcuma longa
GTAGTTCCAATCAAATCTTATACCTATACGTTTGGCATAAGTCAGAATATCAATTATGCCTAATTTATACATTCTACATAAATAGGTTTGCTAACCGTATTAAAACCAACCTAATTGAAGTATAACTGCATTAACAACCTGCCCTCTAAGTCAAATCTTTTAGAGAGCATCGCAACTGCATTTGCTGGATCACCAAATGCATTGAATTGATAGAACTACCTCTAAATTCACCTACATATCAATATTGCACTACTCTCAATCAAAGGCACCATCACCACCAACTATTGTCACAATCAAAGGTCTCACTTCTTTAGTTACGTTGCTTAAACAAGTATGATGGTGAGATTCAATATCAAATTTCTCATGTGATAAAAAAAGTCGAGATAATCACCAATCTGAAATAACATAAAATAGCACTGGGTGATCACTTCTTGTTAACATTTCAATTAACTTCCGATACAATATTTTTTAATTAATATAGAATGAGTAAAAAAAATATGCAACAAGTATGCTTAAATTCACATTTAAGCACTAAATAGTCATTTTGATTGCTTGAAACGATTTTAGTTAAAATGTATTAATATACTAAAATGAGACATCAATAAAGAGGCTGGAATAGCTCAGTTGGTTAGAGCGTGTGGCTGTTAACCACAAGGTCGGAGGTTCAAGCCCTCCTTCTAGCGTTTGTTTTTATTGGCTTATTTTAGACAGTATACATTGTAGAGTACTCTTTTATTTTACTCCCTAAATATATCAAAATTTAAAATGCGTAGTTTAAGCCCTCCTTAATTTACACGGTGTTCACAGCACATGGTTTTAAGTATCTTTCTATTTTACCAAAATTTATCTTATTATAAAATACTTCGTCCAAGTCCTCCATGCTTATTTCCTATTTTTATAAGGTGTTACTTGTTGATACAATTGACTTCTAGTTAAGGTTGGTCAAGCTCAATTAATTCAAGTTAAATTTTATTAAGTTTTGATGTTTAAATAATAATTTAATGAGACATCAAATAAGTCAAAATTAATCGGATACTTAATAATCGATCAATATATTTATTAACTAGAGCGAAAAGTGAAGTATGTTAAAATTGACCAGATACCTTATAATAGAGAAGTGCAAGTGAGTCATGATTTACCACACATTTGACGGTTTAAAGTTCAACAAAGAGTTGCAAGGGCGAAATCCAAATGGGTCAATATTGATCAGACACTTAATAATGAGAAAAGTCCTAATAAGTCATGAAGGATCAAATATTAAGTATAAAAAGTAAAGTATTAACAGATCGATGTTGATTGGATATTAAGGGCAAAATCAAGAGCCCTGACAGATTAAGATTGATCGAATGTTAGGTAACGATGAAGTCCCAAGAGGTCAAAGCTGATTGGATGCTAGACAATAAGAAAATCCCCATAGATCAAGGTTAATCGGATGTTAGATAATTAAAAGTTTGATAGGTCATGAAGGTCCCGATGTTAGGCATGAAAACGGAAGTCCAAATAGGTCAAGAAGTATCAAATATTTAGCATTAGGTAAAAAATGAGGAGCCCTGATAAATCAAAGTTGATATGATGTTAGACAAAAAATGAGAAGCTCTGATAAGTCAAGATTAATCAGATGTTAGATAGACAAAGTCCTAATTGGTTGAGATCAATTGAATACTAAACAAGAATGAGACCCTAATAAGTCAGGATTAATCGGTACTAATTGTAGGAGGAAGTTTCGGAGACACGAGGGTCCTTTGGCATAAATGAATTTTGTGAACAGTATGCTACTACAGTAATAATCGATTGATAAACAATATCAGTGCTTCTACTACGGCGTTTCCTGTTATAGTACATCGGTTGATGGTTTAATCAATCGATTGAAGACACTATAACAACGAATAGAAAGTTTAAAACTTGACTATTACACTTGACTAATCTCAAATTAGTCAATTAATGAACAGTAATAGTTAATTTATGGCACTGTAACAACAAATATAATGTTTTAAACTCGATTGCAAAGTCTAAGTTGACTGATGAATAGTAATAATCAACTATTGATACTATTATAGTGAATAAAAATTTTATAAGTTGACTATGACATTCAATTGTTTTGACATCAATCAACTAATAAACAATAATAATCAACTATTTATGGTCAAATTAGAATTGGTAAGAGCTGTTTTATAGGTGCAATAGTCGATTTTAATGGAGCAATCGACTAATTGTGATAAACAGTTGATCAATAGATCAAAATCAACCTCGATCTGAAGGTTATAAAAAAAAGAGTTTTGAGGAGGTTTTCGTAATTGATTCTTGAGGATTTTGAATGAGAGTTTTGCTATATTTCTAGACCTAAAGAGATAATCCAAAGCAATCAACAACAATCAAAAGCAAAAATTTAGTCTGTAAATTCTTTCATTTACATTTGATCATATTTGTATTTGTATCTTTGTTTGTGGATTGCATTGTTTGTATGATAACAGATGTTGTAAGAGGTTTCTTTACCTTTGTAAGATAATAATAAAAGAACTAGTAGTGATTTCACAAAGATGGTAGGCCGTGGAGTAAGAATTGAAAATTTTGAACTAGATTAAATCGGTTTATCTTCGTACTTGTCTTCGTACTATGCGAATCTTTAAACCTATCATTTCAACCCCTTCCCCTTTTATTTTTATGATCTTAAGCTTATTTTTTACTTAAAATGTTTTCTAGATAAATATTTTTAGATTAAATGATTTTAGTTATTCAAACATTTCCTCGAAACAAAGTAGCAAGATGGAAATCAATCATTTACATTTTTCAATGAAGATCCCATGTTAGATTCCCTATGGAGAGACAACATAAGCCGGCTGTATTAGAAGATTCTATGAGATATCAGATGACTTATCTGCTTAACTATCATAATTAATTAAAACTCCAAGATAAGAACATTAAAATATTGCAATATGAGACATGCAATATTTAAAGAGAAAAAAAAAAATGGGACAATGCAACTTGCTTCAAAAATTGATAGTCCTTAAGTTTCTATTAGCTAGCTTCTTCACTTGGGATACATTTATTATAATTAATATGCTTTTATTATTATAAACAAGTTGCTCTTCACATTGCAGCGTTTCATGAGCAAACAACAAGCATCCACAATAATATAATCTTGCTCATCTCTAACTAAGAATGAAATTTGAGATGAGTCTCGTTAGAGAATTAGAGACGAAGTTGGAAAACTCGCAAGATATATGACCTTGTTCGATGGCATTTGAAGAGTTCAATGTTGATCAAGAACACCGTGTGAAAGGATAAAGTTTAAGGTAATTTTATCGATTTTAGGAACCTTGAAATGCTTTCTTGTGCAACTTATTGAAGGAGAGGAAATTAAATCCACCTCTCCTTCCATAAAAATACTTTTTCTTGTAAGTAAACAAGTCCTACTTCTCTTATATAGCACTATAGTGAAAGTATTTATATGTAAATCTAATGAGCAATCAAGACCAAAGAAAAGTTTTGGTTGTTTAGATTGGGCATTATAATAGCAAAATGAAAACCTTTTAATATTAATTAATGAAATCTAAAGAGTCGCGTTGAAAAGACTACTTAAAGGAGGAAAAGATAAATTTGTTCACAGCTAGATGAATTAATATTAGTTTCAATAGGGATTCACATGTTCAAAGGTCAACTGTTTGATCAAATAAAATCCGCTTTTATGTAATGAAGAGACCTTTAAATTACTTTCCTCGACAAAAGATTGTGAGGACTGAAAGTCATATATTTTTTTAGATGATCGAAAGGTTGAATCACATTCTTCTGCAAGAAAGTGAATCCGCCACTTTAGCGGCCCTGCACGGTCGGCTCAACGACCATGTATGAGGGGGTAAATCGAGAAACTGTAGTTGATCACGACGCAGAAGGTTAATCACATTCTTACATCATGGTATAATAGGAGCCCAGTTTGTACAAGACTAGATTAGCGGCCATGAAATTGAGGTACTGAAGGAGATGACTTAACGTTGAGACACAGGATGAGAATGTCAAATTTGACAAGCGATTATTGGAGTTTCGACGTAAACTCTAAACTTGAATGGGAGAGAGAAAGATGATCGATGAACTAGGGAGCTTCAAGGAAAATTCTAAAATCGAAAGAGATGTTGAGTTACAAGCATTTGAAATAATTTTTTTTCTTATAAAGCTATTGACAAGAGGGGTATTATTAAAATTAAGTATGTTTTTGATAAAAATATTTTATTAGGCGACCTTTGAGAATTTCATAATCTTGGATGCGCCCTTTCGCAAAACCTCAAAACAAGTTTATTAAAGTTTTCTCTCTTTTTCATTCAACCAACCACAAACAAGAGACTCATGCACGTATAATTTTTTAATTATTGATTTTTTTCTTTTCAATTTTATAATATGTAATTTAATAACATGGACAATATAGTTTAATAGTGTGTTTATATTTATAATATATATAAATGTAATTTAACAACACTGAATTGTCTTCTTCTTATCTTTGATTCAAATAATTTAAAGAATCCAACTGGCCCTTGATTAGTCTAGTCTTCTACGGAGAAACTTGTTGGGAACTTTTGTTGTGACATTTGTCGAAATTGAACACAAGGACTCCGTCAATGATGGCGCACACAAGTGGCTACGTTTGAAAAATATTCACACAGTTTGAATCTTCTTTTAATAATTTAAATGAATCTATTTATAACAAATAATTATATCATCATTATTGATGGCCAGCAAGTTCAAAACTTGGTCAACGCACAGCCACTTAGGTTTGATCTGAGATCGAGTTCAAGCTAAGCCGGCAGATTTAAAAATGGAGTCACATAATTATGGTCCGACCTAAACCGAAACTAGATGGGAGACTCATCAAGGTGGGTGGGTGAGTGTCACTACAAAAAAAACAGCATTCTGCGACGAAATTTACGACGAATTTTGTAAAAAAATTCATTGCAAAAAATTTTCCAACGAAATTTGCGACGAAAAATTTTCGTTGCTATAAAATCGTCGCCAAACCTCTGCGACGAAA
>NW_027434210.1:0-1298 GCF_044706935.1 Curcuma longa
GAAGAATTCATGGAGACCTTCGGAAGAATTCTTGAAGACCTCTCGGAGACCTTCGGAAGAATTCTTGAAGACCTTGGAAGACCTTGGAAGACCTCTGGAAGAATTCTGAAAAAGAATTCTGTGAGAAATTTTGGATAGGAAATTCTATTTATAAAAGAAAATTTCTAGAATTTTATTTAGAATTTTTTCGAGAAAAATTCGGATAAGAAAGAAATTTTTTATAAGAATTTCCGCTAAGAAATTTCGTCTCTTCTCGTACAAAATTTTATTATAAAATTTTATGAATTAATTTTGTTAAATTAACAAAATATTAATTATGGAATCTCGCTAAATATTAGCGAGATATAATTAAAAAGATTTTGTTAAAGATAAGAACAAAATTAATAGAATGGAAATTTATTAAAAAGATAACTAATCTTATCCATTAGATTTTATTAGATTTATTTCTAATAAAATCTTATTAAAAGATTTATTTCTAAATAAATCTAGATAAGATAAGATTGTTAGATTCTTTCTAATAAAATCTTATAAGAGATTTATTTCTAAAATAAATCTAGATAAGATAAGTTTATTAGATTGTTTCTAATAAATTTTTCTTAAAGATTCTATTAGAACTTTTCTAACTGAATCTGGATAAGAAAATTTATTAGAATCTTTCTTAAATTTTCATGATGGCTTGGCTATATAAAAGGGGGTTTAGAGGAGGCGAAAGAGAACACAACATCAAGTTCTTTCTCTCCTTGTGGCCGGCGGCAACAAGAAGCCATTCCCCTTTCTCTTCACCCGCCGCCCACCCCTTCCTCTTCCTCTCTTTAGGGCCGGCGCCCTCAAGGCTTGCTTCTCCTCTTCTAATCCCTTTAGGGCCGGCGCTCCTTTGGTGACTTCATCCCCTTAGGGCCGGCGGCCAAGAACAAGAAGGAAGGAGAAGAAAGGTAGGAAGAAAGGAAGGCTTGGTTGCTTGATTGCTTGCCATTGAAGAGAAGAGTTTTGGTGGAGATATCTCGAAGGATCGTTGTCCACACAACGTTCGAGAAGAGGAGAGGACATACAGCAGAAGATCAAGGGGTCATCTACTCCTTCTAGACATCCCGAAGAAAAGGTGCAAGTTTATTGTTTCCGCTTTAAATAAATTGTTCCCTTTATCTTGGATCCTGTAAACCAAACACAAGAGCCCAATGATCTAAATGCGTTGATCAAACCTTGGTTTGATCAACTATGAGGGCAACTTAAATCCGTTTCCGGAAAAAATTTTGTTCTGCAAGAATTCATCGGAACGGATTTCCTAGTGTTTCCCAACA
>NW_027434211.1:0-1040 GCF_044706935.1 Curcuma longa
AATGGATTTCCTAGTATTTCCCAACAGAGGTGGCAACCCTTGATGATGTGGAGCATCATCATTGGCCACCATTTATGCCACCTCAACTCAAAGTCAATTGGTCAAGTCAAGCATTGACCATGAGGTGGCATAAGTCAAGTCAACATGGATGATGACATGACATAAAGTCAAGTGACTCTGATGATGATGCTGCATAAAGTCAAAGGACTCTTACACTCAAGTCAAGGGGAAACTTGACCATAAAGTCTTCCTTCTCAAGTCAAGTCAAACTCGACTTCTAATCTCTAAGGTTGATCAAATCAACTCCACTACTCTAGTTTGGATTACACTTAACCCAATTTGATTCATCACATGAATCTAATCCTCTTGATTCATCATATGAATCTTATCTCCACCTAATTGCCCTTTGTGTGTGACCCTACAGGTTCTTGCAATGTTGGCAATACTTCTAAACCTATTTAAAAACATAAGTAGTGAGCGGTATCTAGCAAGACATCACTACTACCCAAGTTATAAGAATGTTGTGATCCAACATCACCATTGTGACTACTAATTGTGACTTTTCACAATATGTGACAATGTCCTTCTATCCTTGATATCATGATTGATCAAACCGAGGTATAGACTGTGTCATCCTCTAATTAATCTATGTCTTGAACTCCAAGTAGACTCACTCTAATCAAACGAGCTCAACATCACATGTTGACTCATTTGGGCATGATCATGCACTTTAGTGGTCTCACTCTATCAAGAACTATGATATCACTCCCGTCATATAGGAGGGATAGATCCCATCTACATCACTCACATCCCTCCGTATAATTTGATACATACCTAGTAATCGCCTTTATAGTCCACCCAGTTACGGGTGACGTTTGACGAAGCCAAAGTAAGTAACTCCTTATGTAGGGAACCATGGTGACTTCAGGTCCAATGACTAATAGTCATACCAATAGCCACATGAGAAAGTATATGACATTCATATAGTCATTCAGTATACATTCTCCAATGCATACCCATATGTCAACTTGATATCTCAT
>NW_027434212.1:0-1175 GCF_044706935.1 Curcuma longa
TTTAATACTCTATATCATGTGATTCATGCTTTATTTATCATGTTTCAATCCCATGTTATGCTTTACATGATTTAAAAGCCTAACTTAAACAAGATTTTGCCAAACATCAAAAAGGGGGAGATTGTTGGTGCAATCTTTGCCCCAAGTGTATTGAGTTTCAATGTTTGGCTAAACCATGTTTAAAGTTAGGCAATACTTGTGATCTAACATGTGTGATGCAAGTTTTAGGAAAGTCCAGCGTAGTCTTTGGCAAAGGAAGTCTTAGTCTTGGCAAAGAAAAGTCCAAGTGGGTAGTCTTGGCAAAGAAAAGTCCAAGTGGGAAGTCTTGGCAAGGAAAAGTCCAAGTGGGTAGTCTTGGCAAGGAAAAGTCCAAGTGGGTAGTCTTGGCAAAGAAAAGTCCAAGTGGGTAGTCTTGGCAAGGACTTGACATGACGAAGCTGATGGAAGCATCTCAAGCTAGTGCAAGGATGATGGAGCATCTAGGGAAGGCATGAGGCTGTGGGAGATGTTTGAAGGTCGAGGTCTAGGTCAAGAGAAGCTGAAATGTGATTTTTCAGCTTCATCAGTCGACTAGCCCTGCCAGCAGTCGACTGCTCATAAATCAGACGCACACAGAAAAATCAGTCGAGCCAGAGGAAGACAGGAGTCGACTGGGCAGTCGACTGGTGTTATGGTGAGTCGACTGATGCCAGTCGACTGGTCTTGGAACAGTCGACAGTTATTTGAACGTTGCAGAAAATTGACAAGCATTTAATGCGCTTTAATGCGAGATTTTGTTGCCGATTAAAGCCATCAGTCGACTGGCCCTGCCAGCAGTCGACTGATGTTGCAGAATTATAAAAGAAGCCTGCTCGAGGACAATCAAGTTTTTGCAAGAATTCTGCTATTCTTTCATTCTTTTGTGCTTCTTTTGAGAACTTGTTTGTTCTCTATTCTTCGCTTTCTTCCTCTCCTCTTAAACACTATTTCATATCATATTTGAGGAGATCGAAAGAGTTGTAAAGGTTTCTCCGCCTTTGAGGCTTTCGAGAAGGAGAAGATTTATTGTGCATCGGGTGTGTGCGTGCGTGTGGATCCTTGGATTAGTCACCTCTACGGAGGTGGATACCAAGTAAACAAACCGGGTTAGCGTTGATTTGTTATTTTCTCTTTATTTTTCTTCCGCTAACACTCTT
>NW_027434213.1:0-4275 GCF_044706935.1 Curcuma longa
TTGTAGGATCGAAAACACGCTAGAGGGGGGGGGGGGGTGAATAGCGTGTTTGCACGCTTTTCGATTTTTCGTAAAACTTTCGAGTGCGGAAACGGAAGTGATTATACACAAGTAGCGAAAGCAGAATTAAGTGCAAGAAAATAAATGACTCGTTTTATTTTTACTTGGTTCACAGCGCAACGCTGCTACTCCAAGGCCCACGGTCCTTGACCGTTTACGTTGGGCAATCCACTAAGATACTTGCCCCTTTCCGGCAGCAAGTATATCGTAAAAAGTTTGATACAAAACTCGATTACAAGAATGATATGAATTGAATTACAGACTTAGACTTTGTTACCAAATTTTTCGCTCCCCGGAGATCGAATTCGGCGCCTCGGTGTTTGTTGAAGTAGCTTGGAGCAGGCGTAGCACCGACGTCGAAGAATGGAGGCTCAGAGGTCGCGGGAACGGAGTTTGTGAGTGTTTGGAATGAGTTGCTCGGCTGCTGCTCGCGGAGGGCTTATATAGTCGACCTGGGTCGACTCAGATTGCAATCTGGGTCGACTCCAGCAGATGTGGCAGATAGAACTTAATCCCTTCGACGTTTATCCTCTCTGAGTCGACTCTGATCTCGTTCTGGGTCGACTCCAGTTGCGGTGGCGGCAGCGACGATCAGACTTTGACTCTGGGTCGACTCAAAAGCTCACCTGAGTCGACTCCAGACTGATTTGGCAGAAAACTCGACGCGCTGACTCCGGACTTCGGCTGACTCGGCTGGAGTCGACTCCAGAACCCATCTGGGTCGACTCCAGACCCGAAAACTCAGTTTTTCGGCCGGAGTTAAGCATTCGTCGGATTTTCTTCCTGCACAAAAGTTAGCTCACAAATAACATGTAAAGTATTTGAGTCGGTTCACCGAACCAACTCCGAGTCTTAACTTCGGATCTCCGGTGAGATCCTGGGTTAGACCGACGCCTACTGTTCCTCGTAGGAACGCGTCCTCACCCACTCCCTCGGGAGAATTTACCTGATGCCAACCGAGTCCTCCTGACCCGTTGGACTTGTGCTCGGCTCTGTCGTTGCCCCCCAGGACTTGTAATGCAACTGATCCTCCTGATCAGTCCATTCTTCTACTGCAACTTGGTCCTCCTGACCAAGTCCAGCCTTCTGCAACTTGGTCCTCCTGACCAAGTCCAGACTTCTGCCTGGTGCACTTTGACTCTGCCAAGACTTCATGCCTAGCAGCACTAGGACTTAACCTGTTTTCTGCAAGCTCAATTCAACCTGGTTAGCCAAACCACATACTTAACTTGATCCTAGTTCCATAATCAAAACTCAGGTTCGATCTGCTAGTGCTTCCTGCACTAACAATCTCCCCCTTTTTGATTATGGCAACTTAAGGTTTCAAGTTAAGTTATAAATCACAATTTTATAAACCAAGATAAATACAACATGCACCAAAAATAACACAAGTATTAAACATGTATGAAAGTGCATGTGAGTTACTCCCCCTGAATCCTTCACTCCCCCTTTTTCAAGTAACTTAGGCTTTTTCTGAAAAATTTATCTAAAAATTTAACTTGAAAATATTCAACTTGAAAAAAAAATTCTAACTTGAACCTCAATTCTCTCCCCCTTTGACATAATCAAAAACTATTTGGTTTCTATTGGGTTGAGTCCAACACTACAAGAAATCATAAAAATAGCGACGAAATATTAGCGACGATTTTAATTTTCGTCGCAAAAAATTAGATTAGCTACGAAATATGATATTTCGTTGCTAACATATTTTTTGCGACGAAATTATTATCTCGTCACTAATTTTTAGCGACGAAATATTAAATTTCGTAGCTAATCTAATTTTTTGCGACGAAATGTATTATTCGCCGCTAAATTTTAGCGACGAATATGTGAAATTTCGTCGCTAATATTTGTCTAGTGTATATTTGCGGCGAAAATTTTAATATCGTCGCTAATTATTAAATATTTGCGGCGAAAATTTTAATATCGTCGCTAATTATTAAATATTTGCGGCGAAAAAAATTGATTTTGTCGCTAATCTTCGTGTAAACCCCAGCCCACCCGTCCCGTGCCCTAACTCTGCGCCGATTCCCTTTCTCCCCTTTCGTCTACGCGATCTCCCGTGCGACGCCTCCGCGATCTTCGACGCCGGCTGTCCACCTCGCCACAGCTCCTCCGCCGCTGCGCTGCCCCTCCTCCGCTGCTCCTCCTCCGGCACAGCTTCTCCGCCGCCACAGCTCCTCCTCCGGCACAGCTTCTCCGCCACAGCTTCTCCGCCGCCACAGCTCCTCCTCCGCTGCTCCTCCTCCGCCACAGCTTCTCCACCGCCACAGCTCCTCCTTCGCCACAGCTTCTCCGCCTCCACAGCTCCTCCTCCGCTGCTCTGTCCTGGTCAAGCTTCGAAGTAAGGGATCGATTTGCTAAACTCTGTGTGTGGTTAGGAACAATATACTCAACTATTTTGATATTAAACTTGCATATTATCCCGTTCCATCACCTCAGTTCAGGCTATTTATGTGCCTGCTGATGACTTGACGGATCCTGCTCCAGCAACTACATTTGCTCACCTTGATGCTACAACTGTGCTGTCAAGACAGGTTTGTTCTATAGAGTTTTCTGCTATTTATATCTTTGATTGGTTAAAAATTTTAAGGAGAAATTAAATGCACCAACATATTCTTTTGCTGATTAGATTTCTGAGCTTGGTATCTACCCTGCCGTTGATCCTCTTGACTCCACGTCAAGAATGCTTTCTCCACACGTGTTGGGAGAAGAACACTACAACACTGCTCGAGGTGTTCAAAAGGTTCTCCAAAATTATAAGAATCTTCAAGATATTATTGCTATTCTTGGAATGGATGAGCTTAGTGAAGATGATAAATTGACGGTTGCTCGAGCTAGAAAGATCCAGCGGTTCTTGAGCCAGCCATTCCATGTGGCTGAAGTTTTTACTGGTGCTCCTGGAAAATATGTTGAGCTGAAAGAGAGCGTGAGCAGTTTCCAGGTCAGTTAGTTATCCACAGCTTTGTGAATTCAAATTCAATTTATTTAGTATATTTGAGGCGAGCTACATATCAGTAATTGTGGTCTTTAGGCTTATAGTGGCAATGACTCTAGGTATCCAATTATGTATCCTCTGCTAATTTCTTGTCAGCTTAAATGACTAACTATGGAGATACTGTGAAAATGCTAGATCAATTTGTCTTAGAGGGCATTGAAGTTGTTCCCGATATGGTGACATAGCATGCAACTTGTAGTTTTGTACTGTGTCACTAATTCCTTTTGTCTTTCTAAATGTCACTCGTTTTATCTGCAAATTTTAATTATTTTCTAATTCCATGGTTTGCTCCACATCTTGGTTTTCCTTAAAATGATCGTTGTTGTATGCATTTGACATCAAATCTTCATGTCACCTTATTGTTTTGTAGGGTGTCTTGGATGGAAAATACGACGACCTGTCTGAGCAGTCATTTTACATGGTCGGAGGCATCGAGGAAGTCATTGCAAAGGCTGAGAAGATCGCAAGGGAGTCAGCTGCCTCATAACTTTATATTCCAACATTCATTCAATAATTCGAGTAATGTAGAAATCGATCTTTCTCAAGACCCGGCAGTTTCTTTGCCAATAATCAAGAGCTAGGAGGATCAAGAAACATACTTGTCAAACTCTATTTAAATGTGTATTTCGAACTAGTTATGGCCGAATGCAATTTTGGCATGTTTGGAGATCGTTTCTTGCTTTCTGTTGTTTCCAGGTTTTTGTTTTCCCACAAAAATAATGCTTCTATAAAATAATACAGAACAAAATTAACCGTTTCAGGAGCACCAGTACATGATTTTGATCATTAGCGGCGATTCCATACAGTTGTCGCGAACTGTTAGCGACGAATTTGTTAAATTCGTCGCTAACTCTAAATATTTTAAGGAATCGATTAATTAAATATTAGCGACGATTTCAGACTTTTGTCGCTAATTCAGTCAAAGTTTTAGCGACGATATTATAGAAATCGTCGCTAATAGTATGGAAATTAGCGACGAAATATAGAAAATTCGTCGCTAAAGTTAGCGACGAACTTATGGCATTAGAGGCGATTATTTGTTCGTCGCTAACATTAGCGACGAATTTTCTATATTTCGTCGCTAATATTAATTTGCGACAAGCTTATAGCGACGAATTTAGCGACGATAATATTTCGTCGCTAAGATATGTTAGCGACGAAATTAATAGGTTAGCGACGAAATATTTGCGTCGCTAAATACCTGCATTCTTGTAGTG
>NW_027434214.1:0-5254 GCF_044706935.1 Curcuma longa
GTGCCTGACTGGCACGGCCGTGCCAACATTCCCCTCAGCAGCAGTCATAGGCCGTGTCTACCAGACACGGCCGTGCTTTGAAACAGAAGAAAGCCAAGTCATGGCCGTGCCTCACAGGCACGGCCGTGTTACCATCCAGAAGGGAGCATCTGCTGTTGGCCGTGCCTACCAGGCACGGCCGTGTGCCAAAACAGAAGGGTCCAAGCATATGGCCGTGCCTCAAGATACGGCCGTGTCCAGCAAATGAAGAGAAGACAGGCTGTGGCTGTGGCCGTGCCTTCAAACAGAGCCGAGTCAAGTCTGGACCGTGCCCCAGAGGCACGGCCGTGCCCCCGGACAGAAGCCTCACTGCCTCAGGTCGTGCCCCCAAGGCACGGCCGTGCCTCCTCCTGTGTCCGATGCCCACACGAGGTCGTGCCTCCCAGGCACGGCCGTGTGCGCGGGGGCGTGCTGACTTCGTGACCTGCATATAAATAGGTCCTCTTTGTGACCTAAAAAAGGGGGGAGACCTTGGAGAGCCACCGGAGCTGTTCTAGAGCCACCGACGCCTGTTTCGGAGCGAGATTCGACGATCCATCCATCGATCCGACTGCTCCAGTCCATCCTCATCCCATCTACGCAGAGTTTGCAGTCCGAGGAAGAAGATAAGTCTTATTTCCTGCATTTCCTTGTTGTATCTTTGGATTGAGATGTATTCTTTCCTTCCTTTGGCTTGTAAACTCCACGCTATGGAGTAGATTCCCTAGATTCTAGGATGTAGGATGAATCAGATGTAATGGATGATTGTATTTGGATTTGATTAATCTACCGTTTTCTATGATATAACTGTCTATTGCTTTGTGGATTTATGCTTGTGATGAATGATAAATTGTGTGTATGAATCCATGAGGGTAGGAATTGATTATGTATTGAGGAATCATTAGGCCGTACACCGGGGCGCTTCGTGACAGGGAGAATGCCTTGAACCGGGCGAGTTTCCGAGGGGTTTCTTAATGCATAGTTAATTCTTATGAGGGATAGTTAGCGGTCATTCGTTGTTGGGGAGAGGTCCGTAAAAAGATATCCTGTGACAGGGGATAGGGTTCTTTTAGTACTCCGGGGCGCCTGAGTGACACGGGAATGCCTTGAACCGGGCTTCTAGAACCATCTCAAACCGACAACGAGTGACGTAAGAACACCAATGCCTTATTCCGAGGATACCTGACGAGGTCGAATTGGATAAATTGGTTAACATCCCTACAATTGAACAATTATTGAGGAAAGGTAGAGGATCCAAGTCAATCAATCCATACTCTGAGGAGTCCGAAGTCCTAGGATCGTTTCACAAACCAGTGTCACAGTCGATTCCTTTCTCTGAACTCTAGGATAAAGTACTTTAGAACACTCCCATCTCCCCCACACAACTCATGCTCAGTTTTCTCTCCACCTTTTTGTGCTAAATCTAGTAAGTAATTCCACGGTCCCTGTGGATTCGATCTTTTTATTACTTGACGACATTCCGTATACTTGCGGAACGCTATCAGTAATCTCAGCCAATTCCTTCTTCCTCCAAGTTTCCAAGGTCTTCTAGAGTCAAAGGAGACCTTCTTTTAATCCAAATCAACTACTTTTCTCAATTCTAATGGAGAATCAACCGGTTTCAAAGAGGTATACCTTCAATATCAACTTTGTCTTGATTCTATTACTCTAAATCTTTGTTGAAAACTAACTTTCTTTTGTTTTCTCATGCATTCTCATCTTTCATTACATATTTTCATCCTTAGACAAAAGCGTATGACTTTTAAACCCCATAGGAGGATAGTTCTTAGCAAAAATAAGGACCTAGCGCAATATCCTGATCCTGAATACTTCCTTCGCACTCCTTTACCCAGATTTTCTTCAAAAATACGACAACATATCTTTGAAACCTCTGAATTCTATTTTATAGATTGTCTATACATAAATCATCAATTCTTCCAGTTTGCAGTCCCTCACATCTATGACCGTATTGTGCACTATCAGCTTGAAACCCTTGTAAACTGCACAAGTAACATAAATTTAGACTTGTGCAAAGAATTTTATGTTAATCTCAGACCTACGGACATTACTTGTAACGCCCGCCCTTACGTGGGCCCTTGACGGACGCTACAGTTTCTTTACTTTCATTCATTTCATTCATTCAACTACTATCATATATAACACCAAGCTAAACTAAACTAAACATGCAGCGGAAACATTTAATTCTATTTATAACATGTATGCATATATGACAGCAATTTAAATAAAATAAACATGGCAGATAACAAATACTGAAAATAAACTAACCTAGGTTACATGGCAATCCTAGGTTATATAGTCCTACACATGATAATTAAACAGGATAATTAAACATTGTTCAACATAACATGCAATTATACAAAGGTTTGCATGGCCAAGGCTTGATCAAGTCACTACTACACACATCTTCACCAGCCCTGTCCTGCTGCCTCCCATTTGCTCAGTACCTGCTAACGGGATCTGCAAGATAAGGAAAGTATCTATAAGCATAAAGCTTAGTAAGTCCCTTTCCTACTCACAAAATCCATTCGTTACATACATCATACATTAAGCATAATAAAGCATATCATTCTTTCCTAACATGCATAAGCAATCATTGAACATTCACATTTCATATATTCAACATAGAAAACGTTTGCCTTTTTGAAAACTATTATTTTAATAGTTAAACATAATCATCAACATCTTTGGGGATCCCTGGCTTGTACCCATTCATTTCTTTTGCGCGCACATACCAAGTAGTACGAGGTAGCTAATCCCGACTACACGGTTTACTAGGTCTTCTCAGATGTCCTTCAACCTAGGGGCAACTTTTGGAGCCCATCCCTGGAATCCCTTTCGGGTTCCGGTACAAGCCATTCATTCAAAGTAAAATACTTTTATACATTTCTTTTCATCATAGTATGAATGTTCCATTCATCTTTCTTTTCTTCATAATGAACATTCACATTCCATCCATTACATGAATTGACATAGAGTGTAGTAGCAATCATATGTCTAATAACATTTAAACCTTAACTTAGGTTTGGTTGTACTTCCTTCATTCAGTTTCATTCATCATAATTGACCAACCCAGAGGACGTATATCCCTGTAATCAATCATATGATCGATTGCTAGGCTTTAAATTGGTCCACGGGTCCATTCTGTTCAAATTTATCGTCACAGAAGCCTCTGTAATCGATCAACCGATCGATTACAGTGCTTAATCGATCAGGAGATCGATTACTTCATTAACGCGTCCACAGTAGGCTTGGTAATCGATCAACCGATCGATTACAGCCTCGTAATCGATCAGCTGATCGATTACGGCCTCTTAATCGATCGGGTGATCGATTAAGAGTCGCGGTTTTGTTTCTCTTTAAAGCGTGTAATCGATCGGGCGATCGATTACACCCTCTGGTAATCGACCAACGGGTCGATTACCAGGGTTTCTGTTCTCGGTTTCTCGGGTTTCTAAGTTCTGTCTACGAATACAATAGTTAAACATGCTCATAAACCTAGGACATGCTTAAACAACTATAACATTCAGAGACCGTATAATGCCGAGTTATCACATCCAAACAGATTATAAACATGAAATCCAAGGCAGGTCCTAACATGCATCTTTAACAGTTTTTAAAACAAAGTATTGCTTAGGTTTAACATCTCGGTTCATGGAAACATCATGCATACTGGCAAAACGTAGCAATTATCTAGCAGGTGAGGGGAACTTACCGTTCTCGCGAATTCCTAAGCCTCCTGGATCTCCTGGGTCTCTCGGCCAGCAACAATAGAGAAGAACAGAGGAGAAGAAGGAAAGCAAACAAGCGAAAAGAGAAAAGAGTCGAGAGGAGAGTTTATAAAGAGAAGAGGGTTAGCAGTTGCGAAGCCATTACCTCCACGATCCAACCCCACTCCTTCCTCTCCGTTTGGTTTAATGTAATCTAATGAATCCTTAGGTTTAACAAGCATTGCCCTCATTCCTTTAACAAGAATTAATTCCTATCTCATATGGTTAACTTGGCTTGCTACATATTGGAGGTCCAAGGGTCAATCCCTGGCACCTCCACATTTCTTTTTCTTTTTCTTTCTTTTTGCAAAGCCTTTATGCGTTAACCCATTAAAGCAACATTCTTAAATCATAATTATTCATTTCTTTTTATGATCATCAATCTATCATATACATAACTATTTATCCAGAATATTATGCCGGTAGAAGGAAAAGAACTTTCGGGTATTACAACATATATCATTCCATTCTATATCATTCTGAACCCATCAATGGCAAGATCTTCATGCCATTTGGCCATATCATCACATCATTCCTAGCATCCCAAGGAATTGACACTACAGTTGGGGTCATCAGATATCTTTCAAAGGATTATGATCAGTTAGGTCCACGTCATCTAAAGTTTGCAAGAATCATCTACTCAGATGGTGGTTTGAGATGGATGAAGAAGAATACTCAAGAGGTAATCTCCTCTGAATCTGATGATGCGAAGAATGAAAATGACCACAAGAACATAGGTGATGAAGAGCGACTTGCCCGGTTAGAAGATACACTTCATGATGTAGATGATCGGGGGAAAGCAGCTCTAGCAGAAATTCATGCTCTACACCAAGAAGTTAAAAGTGTAGCAAAGAAACAGAACGAAGTGTATGAACAACAACAAGAAATTGTGAAAATGATCAATTTGCTACATAAGTGCTTCCGTACTCCTGAGTGGTCTTCTTCTTCAAGTGACAGTAATGACATGTGGTGAAAATCTGGGTTGTGTAATCTTGCTAGGAGGTTTTGACTTATGACTTATGCTTTGGATGTTTGAACTTGGATGTTTGCTATTTTTATGACTTGCTTGACACTTATGACTTGTTTGAATGCTAATTTTTTTTGAATTAATTGTGATGATTATTGGTGTTTTTAAAATTTTAATATCTCATATGATGAATTTATCTATGTGCTTAGTAATGACTTTTATGTGTTATAAATGCATTCTTTCAAAACCTTAAGGGGGAGGTTGAATTTTCAATATTTAAAAGAAATTCATAATTTCAAACCGTATGGGGGAGCTAGATTTTGAATTATTGAAAAGGAGTTGTGATTTCAAAATATTAAGGGGGAGCTTAATTGTTTAAATTTCAAAGAATTGTGATTTTGAATCCTTAAGTGGGAGTGTGATATCAAAAGTGTTTGAAAGGATTATATGAAGTTTAGGGGGAGCCTTGTGGTTAAATCCT
>NW_027434215.1:0-2124 GCF_044706935.1 Curcuma longa
GAAATAAGAATGATACAAAACAAGTCATTAGAATAAAGTCAACAAATTTAAAATTTAGTGATGCACTAATTTTATAATACAGTTACAGTCTAACTGAATGAACATATAATTTGATTGACAATAACACAATTCCAGAAACATATGATGATCACACAATTCCACTCTCCATTTTACAAGTATACCAACAAGTAGACTTGTCATTACAAAGCAAATCCAAATAGTACTTCATCGTGCTACTCCCATCAAGAAAAGAATTTGCAACCATAGATACTTAAAGAGACATCTGTTCATATAGTTAACTTTACATTAAATTTTCAGTATGATTAAATTATGATGAATATTGTTCTATGTTTTGTAACTAATTAGAGCATGTTAGTAAAAGAACATGCTAAAGTAACTGAAGCAATGATAAACCATCTTGATACAAAGTTCAAATATGCTCTAGTTTATATTAATGATTATTGCTGCCCTAGGAGTTAACTAGTTTGCCTACAGTCAACTTGCTTGCCTAATAAGATACATTCAAAAATAGCATTCTAGTGATCCAATATTGTTGGTTTCAGTAATTCCACTATTGAAACAAAAATATGTAAAATAGAAAGAAATAGTTGAATCTATGAAATGTATATCATTTGTTAGGAGTTGGAACAGGAAGCAGAATTTGCATATATCATTGGTCAACAAGCATTCGGCTAAGTATGCAATAAAGAACCAGAATTTGCACTATTCACATGTTAATAAGGATCTATTGACAACCCTAGATTTGCAATGTGTCACGAGTAGGGTTGCAAATTAGAATTTATAAATTTATCAAAAACCCATAATAAATTCAAATAAATGAAGTATAGGGGCCTCGAGTCGTGTTTTTCCAAGGACTAGTAGACAATTGCGTGAATTGAGCTTAAGTGTGTCGTTCTTTTTGGGTTTTCCGAATAAAAATGGGGTTTTGGTGTTTTTAAGTGAAATGTAAATGAAAATTAGCAAATAAATAAAAAATGCAGTTCTAGTCTAAAAATAAAACCTAAAGCAAGCTAACTCTAACGCAAGCTAAATGAACTCAACAATTTGATGGCAAGAGTGAATAATCAAATATTTGACAATGCAAAACAATGCAACAAAACAATTCCAAGTTATTGAAACCAACCATCTAAATCCTAGAATGCAAGTAAACCACTTAAACTAGTAAAAACGAGATTCAACTTAATTCAAAGTACCATCCTAAGCTAATTAGTATCCAAACAAGCTAAAGCTAATCTAAACCTATGAAATTAACATTCCATGCAAAATAAAACACAATCACTAGCTAACATTCACCGAATTAGGATGGCAAGAACAAGGATATCAGAATGAGGATAAAATGGCATGGGGCAAAGATTTTGGCACGGAACAGTGTTGTTTTCAAAGTTTCAGAACATGGATTTAAGATAAAATAGGTTTAAAACTAAGCTCACAAAATCTCTAACACAAATCTATCATCAAACAACAGCTAAGTATCACTCAACTAGCATGTATTCAAGATCTGTTGAAAGAAATTTGGGTGAAAATAAACTTCAGGGATGAATTATAGAACAGTAAACAAAAAAAAAAACCGAAATCAGAAACAAAAACGCATCCTCCTTCCCTTCTCTGATTGTTCCTCCTCAACTGGGTGTCAAGCAGCTTCACTGATCCAATTGGAGTCTTCACGTCGATCTCTTGAGCGTTTACTCGTTGCCAGCACCATGCATTGCCCGAAAAAACCCTCTCCGGCCAAGAACAGACGTTGTGCGAGCTGATTTGAATGGCAAAAACTGGATTCCTTGTCTTCTTTGGACTCTAATCGACTTGCTGATGGTATAAGAGCTATCAACGAACCTCAGAGAACCCCTCAAAGGCTCGCGGCTTCGGATTGTACAGCAGATGGCCGGAAAACATGAAAACAGGGCTCAGCACCGCCGGAGAAACCCTCTCCTTTGCGCCAAATCCAGTTGACGAAATATACCCATTCGGTCGGCATTCGACTCCTCAAGGAACAAGGATTGCAATGGAAGAAGATTGGGTGGACGGGGCTGGCCTGGGAGTTACGTCGATGAGCAGGGGAATGGCTTCTCGCGGGGACAATGAACAGTGGTGGCGCAGCCACTG
>NW_027434216.1:0-1000 GCF_044706935.1 Curcuma longa
AAGTCCAAGCGTAGTCTTGGCAAAAGAAAAGTCCAAGTGGGTAGTCTTGGCAAAAGAAAAGTCCAAGTGGGTAGTCTTGGCAAAGAAAAGTCCAAGTGGGTAGTCTTGGCAAGCAAAAGCAAGTAAAAGTCCAAGTGGGAAGTCTTGGCAAGCAAAAGTCCAAGTGGGTAGTCTTGGCAAGCAAAAGTCCAAGTGGGTAGTCTTGGCAAGCAAAAGTCCAAGTGGGTAGTCTTGGCAAGGAGAAGTCCAAGGGTGGTCTTGGCAAGGACTTGACATGACGAAGCTGATGGAAGCATCTCAGGCTAGTGCAGGGAGGCATGAGGCTATGGGAGGTGTTTGAAGGCCGAGGTCTAGGTCAAGAGAAGCTGAAATGTGATTTTTCAGCTTCACCAGTCGACTGGCCCTGCCAGCAGTCGACTGCTCATAAATCAGACGCACACAGAAAGATCAGTCGAGCCAGAGGAAGACAGGAGTCGACTGGGAAGTCGACTGGGATTATGGATAGTCGACTGTCGCCAGTCGACTGGTCTTGGACAGTCGACTGTGATTTGAACGTTGCAGAAAATTGGCAAGCATTTAATGGCATTTAATGCAAGATTTTGTTGCCGATTGAAGGCATCAGTCGACTGGCCCTGCCAGCAGTCGACTGATGTTGCAGAGATTATAAAAGAAGCCTGCACGAGAACAACTCATCTTCTTCGCTATTCTTTCATTCTTTTGTGCTTCTTTTGTGAGCGTTTTTGTGCTCAGATCTCTGCTTTATTCCTCTCCTCCTAGACAATATTTCATATCATTTTGAGGAGATCTAAAAAGGTGTAAAGGTTTCTCCGCCTTCGAGTTTTCGAGAAGGAGAAGATTCATAGTGCATCGGGTGTGTGCGTGCGTGTGGATCCTTGGATTAGTCACCTCTGCGGAGGTGGATACCAAGTAAAATAAACCGGGTTAGCGTTGATCTCTGTCTTTCTCTTTTATATTTTTGCTTCCGCTAATCTCTGTGCAG
>NW_027434217.1:0-2201 GCF_044706935.1 Curcuma longa
TGTAACGCCCCAAATTTCGCATGTGACATCATGACAAGGTACGAATATTTTGTGCGATGAAATGACATCAATTCTTAGCAATAAAAATATTGTTATTAAAATGTCATATTGGGCTAGACTTGATGGGCTTGGATGTGGGCTAGTAAAAACAAATAAAAGAAGAGCAAAAAGGAGGAGGCAAGGATTGAACCTTGGACCTCAAGGAAATGGCAAACTCTAAGATGCATGAGCTAACCAAGTGCCCTAGCAAGGGTGTGCTATTAGAGGGATAAGAGGAATGGTAGATATAGGTGTAGGGTATATGAAGGGACACCATGGAATGGGAAGAGACATGGCCTTTCATCCACTATAAGTAGATGAGAGCATTCCATTTTGCTTCTTCTTCTTCTCCACCGAAAATCCCTATTCTTCTTCCTCTCCATTGCCGAAAACACTTCTTCCTCCCCTCTCTTTGCCGAGACCTAACCTAGGCTCTCTCCACCATCAAGCTCTCAAGGAAATCTAGCGAAGGCTTGAGGATTCTAGGGGGAGGCAAGGAAGAATTTGTTCTCCACCGAAACCTCTTCCTTCCTCTCCTCCATTGCCGAAACTCAAGTGGAGTTTTTCTCCATCACAAAAGCTTCCAAGGAACTCTAGCGAAAGGATGTAAGTATCCCCTCGCCTGCAGTGTAATAGCTTTTGTGTGCATCCTATGTTATTAAGGAATTCCATGGATACTTGTAAGATGTGGTTAGAAAAACATGAAGAAGCCCTCCTTGAAGGTTTCGGCCAAACCTAAACATTTACCTATGTAGTGGTTAAACTTGTCTAATGTTTTCTAGAGTTACTTGATGACCCCTCATGATGAAACTAGGGTTGCATGTTTTAGCAAGGACCCTAGAAAGCTTGATGAAGTTTGCCATGACCTAAAGTAAGGGTTTGGGTTTTGAATTACATGTGTTATTGATCATTCATGTTTGATTATAAGGAAGAACAAGTTGTATGGATTCATACTCTAAACCAAATCCATGAAGCCATTTAGGAAGTTTCGGCCAAGTTGGTTTAGGGGTTAAGAAAAGAGTCCTTGAACCAACTTTGATGCATGCTAATACCTTAAAATAGTTATATGTTTACATGTGTGGTTTCCCTAATTTTTGTGTGATGGAAAGCATGATTAGGGCACATGCATGTTTCGGCCAAGATGAGTTTAAGGGTTAAGAGAAAGCTTTTGATTAAACTTGATGCATGCTAATACCTTAAAATGGTTGTATGTATACATGTGTGGTTTTCCTTAATTTTGTGATGATGAAAAGCATGATTAGGGTATACCCAAGTTTCGGCCAAAGCATGAAAATTAGGTTAGGGTTCATGGCTAACCTTATGTAAACCATGCTTATTAGGTTGATTAACATGTGGTATGAAATACACGCAAGGTGTTTGTGTGAATGCTTGATTTCAAACCCTAAGTCCCTACCCTTGACATTCGGCTAACATGAAATATTAGGGTTAACGAGAATGTATCAACCAATGATGTATGCTAGGTAGGGTATGCTATATGATGGATACATACATGATGCTTACATAAGAGGTTTGATAGCAAAACTTGCCTTTCTTCATTGAAGCAAGTTTCGGCCAACCCTAGACCTAAGGTTTGGATGAATGATGTTAGCCTAAGGGAGCATGCTACCACTTACATAATATAATTATGAAGGGACTATGTTATGTGGTTGAGATGAGATATCTGATAGAGCATGTCTAATAGCCCATGGGGCACCCTTACGATATGAATATGATGTGTACGATAACATGCTTGAAAGGATGTTCCATTAAAAATGGGATCGAGAGCACCCCTTGTGCGGTGTGTCCCTAAGGGATCGTGAGCACCCTTGAAGAGTGGTGTGTCCCTTGAGAGTGGAATAGGAACACTCCTTAGCATTATATATATATATATACAAGCATGTTAAGTACTTTACTTTGAAAAGGTTGTGTACCCGACTCGGAAGGGGGTCGTTAAACAAATCCTGTGTGCATGGTAACTAAGGACATGACACGAGGTAGGACGGAAGAGTCCTGCTCTAATGAGATTGGAGGCTCGCAACCCCAATTCATTAGGGAACGCGCAAAAATGTGGTACGACAACCGGGCCCAATGATAGAAATGTGTATTTTAAGTATTATCCGTTATGGAACTCATTTTGAAAAGCATCTTTACTTGTATGATGA
>NW_027434218.1:0-1451 GCF_044706935.1 Curcuma longa
GCTTAAACTCATTTTAGCCAAACATTAAAATCCAATCACTTGAGGCACGATTGCACCAACAGTTTCAAGTGCCAAAAATTCGACCACTACAAGAATCGATGCCCAACGAGGAAGACGACGAAAAAGCCTACTGAATTGGGGGAAGCGTTTTCTTCGGTAAGTCGATTAATTTACAAAAACACCCCTAGGTTGCATGACCATGTTAGAATTAATTGTTCTACAAATTTAGATTTTTTGAATAATTTAGATAATTTTTTTGGAAAATTAGAAAATAAGGAAATTCTGGAAAATTTAGGAAATTTAATAAATTCTAATTCAAATCCTGAAAATAAGAAAATTCCAGAAAATTTAGGAAATTTAATAAATTCTAATTCAAATTCTGAAAATATGGAAAAATCAAACCTAGAATCTAAAAATAGGGAAAATTCAAATCCAGAATCTGTAAATATGGAAAATTCAAATCTAGAATCTGAAAATATAGAAAATCAAATCTAGAATCTAAAAATATGAAAAAAAATCAAATTTAGATCTTAAAAATAAGGAAATCTTAAATAATTTAACAGATCTGAAAATTAATAAAAATCAAGATAATCTAACTAACTCAAATTTACCTAATAATTCAAAATTAAATCATCCTAATAAGATAAATTTAAAAATTAATCACGTAAATAATAAAAATTTAAAATTAACAAATCAAATTAATTCTGTACCTTTTAATTATGATACACTAAATAACTCAACTGTAAGTCAAGAAAAGTTAAATTCAATAATAATTAGCTTATATAAGAAAATAGCTAAGTCCGAAGATTTGGCTAAATCACTCCAAAAGAAGATAGGACTTCTCAAGGAGAAAATAAACAAATAAAGTTAAATTAAATTAAAATTAAATTAAATTAAATTAAAATTAAATTAAATTAAATTAAATTAAAATTCAATTAAATTAAAATTAAATTAAATTTAATTAAATTAAAATTAAATTAAAATTCAATTAAAATTAAAATTAAATTAAATTAAAATTAAATTAAATTAAATTAAATTAAAATTCAATTAAATTAAAATTAAATTAAAATTAAAATTCAATTAAATTAAATTAAAATTCAATTAAATTAAATTAAAATTCAATTAAATAAAAATTCAATTAAAATTCAATTAAATTAAATTAAATTAAATAAAAATTAAATTAAATTAAATTAAAATTAAATTTAAAAATCATGAACTTAATAATAAATCACTTTTAATTATGAAACTAAATTAAAATATTTCCAAATGAAACAATAATAATAAAATTCAAAGTGTGTCAAGCTGGCGACACGCTCGCGGTGCTCCACACGATATGTATCAAATCAAGATTTGATACATTATTAAGCAAAAACTTAATAAATTGCCTGAATTGTTTTGAAACTCATGCATATTTGCCATGACATGCATCTCGTTTTACTTTAAATGCATAT
>NW_027434219.1:0-2378 GCF_044706935.1 Curcuma longa
CTAAACATAAGCAAAGGGATCAATAATGATGCAAGTTTAACGGCATAAAAAGTAAGACATATACATGTACCAAGTCAAACATCCAAGACAATCAAATATCCAAGTCAAGTCTAAGAGTCACATCCAAAATATCAAGTCAAAGTGTCGAATAATCTGTCTACTGAGGTGGCGGGGGTGGTGGAATCTGTAGTGCCCTCACAAGCTGTAAAATTTCAGCCATACCCGCAGACTGTGCATCCAGTCGTCCAATGACTGTCTGTAGAGTTCCCTCCATCCTATCTAATCTCTGGTCTGTAGTCATGGGAGGAGGTGGAGCTGGTGCATCAGGTAAAGCTAGGAGCTCCTCTATCTCTGCTCCTATGTCTACATCTGCTAACTCTGGCTAAGGTCGGTCCTGGTCCTGCTGATGATGTCCTCGTGGAGGCTGAATCTGGGGCTGTCTCCATGATAGTCTCCCCTCAGCACTAATATCTATGTGACCTAGGGTGATCTGTCTGCTACCAATACTGTCATAGTCTCCATGGGGTATGACATCACCTATGGTGGTATCTGTTGGGATCTTTATGCGCGAAAACTCGATTTAAACGCACAAACGCAGCGGAAAAACAGGATCCCTCCAGAGATCCATGTGAAAAACATACGCTCGTTTTATCTACGATTTATCTACATGATAGATCTATACCTTTGATGCGAGCCCTTCGCAATCCCGACAGCAACCTTTGCCGCAACCTTTCTTCGACAGTCGGCGGATCTAGCGCGATCAGTGCGTCCGCGCCTCCACGGTATCCACACGAACAGGTGAAGAGGAGAAACAAAGTTGTGGTGCTAGCCACAAGCAAGGTTTCGGCCAAGGAGGGAGAGGTAGAAGAAAATAGATCTAGGGTTTCATCAAAATGAAAAGTTATGGAATTCTAAAAGCCTCCCACCCTTTATATACCACCATGGAATATGAAGGGTCATGGCTCTTTAAATTCCACGAGCCCAACCCAAGTCTAACTTGAGTCCAAGACCCTACTCGAGTCCAACTCGAGGCCAAATCAAATCCTGATCATCGCCTGATCAGTCGACTGGTCCAAGTACCAGTCGACTGGTCAAAGCGCCAGTCGACTGACACTAAGGGCTTACACTAACAGTATCTACTCCTAGAGACCCAAATATGCCTGTCAAAATATGACAGTATGACATGTGTACTCTCCTACTGGTCACTACAAAGGCAGCATAGATGATAGTATGAAAAATGAGGAGTCCAAGGTCAATCTCGAGTCTGTGAGTGAAGGCATAAAGAAGGAAGGAATGAAAGGGTCTCATTTGGGTAAGATTTTTGGTGGAGATTGGTAGGATGCAGTTCACTATGACTCGGTAAAGTACATACTCCTGGACCCGCAGATCGGTAGAAAGAGAAGTTAATCATACCAGGGGCTCTATCCTGCTGAAAGAAGTAGGTGTGCATTACGTCTAGGGTAATCTCCTCGTAAGGCTCATCGAATGGCATGCAGGAATGGGGATATACTATGAACTGAGACGCGGAGGATCTGAATCCAATAAAATTATTGATCATAGTTGCTGTGATTGTGATGGTTCTACGGCCGACTCTAGAGATAATGGTGTTGTCATCCTGAAGGTCAAGATTGTTATAAAACTCTGAACACAGGGTGGTGTTCATAGGAAGTGTGCAGTAGACAAGTCGGTCTAAATGGTAGTGGGAGATGGTTTGAATAGTTAAGGGACATGAGCGTGTAAAGAATACTCTATCTAATGATCTACAGTGAAGTGTAACATAGGTGGTCTGTTCATATCTAAGCCTATGTCCCTCGGTTGGAAACCTAGGGTCGGCTGAGGGGTTACTATCGAATGCGGCCTCTCTAACCCTCTTTGCCCGTCTAAACAAGTAATACTATGTAAATAAGAGAAAAGAAATGCAAAAAAAATAAAAAAGATTGAGAAGAAAGTGTTACTTGGGACCCATGACGCTTTTTTAAGGTTTTAACTGCGGTAGAAGGAGGTAAGGAGAGGGATATCGCCGGCTGCCGTCGGTAAACTTCGGCTGCCGTCGAATCTATTTTTAACATGCGGTCTGAGTCGACTCCAGAGGTCTGAGTCGACTCAGATAGAGGTTTGAGTCGACTCTAATAGAGGTTTGAGTCGACTCTGGCAGGCGAAACGACGTTTTAGTGGGAATGTTCCCGCCGTTTCGCCGACTAGAGTTGAGTCGACTCAGAAGGCGGTGTGAGTCGACTCTGGCAGGTGAAATGACGTTTTCGCGGGAAAACTCCCACCGTTCCGTTGACTGGACCTGAGTCAACTCAGATGATGATCTGAGTCGACTCAGATAGGCTTTTCCACCGTTCCGAGCAAAATTCTTTAAGGTTTTAATTGAT
>NW_027434220.1:0-3221 GCF_044706935.1 Curcuma longa
TCACGACCCGAGAGATGGCGGTCCGAAAAATTTCGACAGCACCTCCCCAGTATCGCTGACAATTCCCTAAATACAAACATGAATATACATCGACCACATGCGGCCGGAAATATGGACTACACGTCCAATCATACTTACCCAAGTAACCATGACACAGATAATGAAAAATGGCCTACACGGCCACTAACACATCCTAAAACAATTAATATATCAACATAATGATACACACGTCCGTAAACCACATACGACAAAATCCATATAAAAACCAAAAACCATACAGAGTACTTAAAAATCCGAAAACATACGAAGGTAAACCGACTTCGCCGTGTTGTGTGAGATGGGGGCAGTCCGGCAGAGCTCCAAGCTTCAATATCCTTATCTGCTACCTGAGGAGACAGAAAACCCCAGGGTCTGGGTAGTGAGTACAAAGTACTCAGTGGGTAATCAAGATAGTGCATGAGTAAGATATACAGATGGATAACATCAATTGACAGTAATCAGTACAAAAAGAGAACGAGCTATCATAATCATATGTATGACAAGCATGATAATGGCACACAAATGCATCAATCAAGAATCAACCAAATATACAACCAAATGCAACATCTATATAAGGTCCATTGCCTATATAACATGCACGTGATGTGCGTATGCATGATGCAACTGCCCCACTCACTACAGCACTCGTGCAAGCATCTGAGACTGGGAATGGCCGGCATCGGGGGATCAGTACTCCGCGCCCTACAGTCAAGTAGTCCGGTGATCCAGTAGCCATGATAAGCTACACATATATATAACATGCACATGATGCTCGTATGTATAATGCAACTGCCCCACTCACTACAGCACTCGTGCAAGCATCTGAGGCTGGGAATGGCCGGCATCGGGGGATCAGTACTCCGCGCCCTACAATCAAGTAGTCCGGTGATCCAGTAGCCATGATAAGCTACACATATATATAACATGCACATGATGCTCGTATGTATAATGCAACTGCCCCACTCACTACAGCACTCGTGCAAGCATCTGAGGCTGGGAATGGCCGGCATCGGGGGATCAGTACTCCGCGCCCTACAATCAAGTAGTCCGGTGATCCAGTAGCTATGATTAGCTACGTATATATATAACATGCACAAGATGAGATGTCCATTTCATAGTCATTAGCACTTACCAGGCTAATCAATAGGCATGAGTATAGGTCCTAATAACCTCAGCTATCATAAGAAAAGAACCATACCGGTAATGATCGCAAATGTCGAATTAAGGACAGAAACGAAATCAAGAATAATAAACCAAGGTCAACGAATATAGGGTCAAGCATGATATAAATAGGATTTCAACTAAGGTGTCCAGATAGTAAGGAATAAGAGTACAATTAAGGTATCAAACTAACAATAACAAAAGGATAACATGCACTAGAAAAGAAAATAACCTGTATTGACCCAATACAGGGATTACCCACCTGGTGAGACGCACAACAAAATCACAACCTCTTCATATAATAGAATCCACAGATCAAGGTCCTGCAGATTGAAACAATATATTAAATCTACAATATGTCAAACCCTAGTCGAACCCTAGGTTTACCTAACCACCAATCTAATTAGTTTAAATCTATTAACCCTAATATTAACCGAATTCATTTCACAACTAATCATATGAATTTAATTAGACTCATTCCACCCTTAATCGCGTTCCCTCAAAGAAAACTCTAATTAACTCAAATTAACCCTTATTCATCATTTATTAATCCATCGACTAATCGAATTAACCTATATAATAAATCCTTCTTAATCAATATTAATTAGTGAATCAAATTAGTTAATAATTAAATCTGTAATAAACTAATTATTTGATTATATTAATGGAATCAATTAATAAACTACATTAAATGATTAATAAATCTACACTTATCAATAAACCAATTAATTAACCCAAATCTGATTAACCAGACTTAACCAATTAACCTAATCATGACCAAACCAAACTAATTAACTCAATTAAACTCATTCCCTAATTAAGTACAAGTTAATTTCATTCGAATACCTTAATTGCCATCTGAATCTTGTCGTTTTTGATCAAGCACGAGGTGTCCTCGTTTGTGTCTACCCCTAACTTCTGCATCCCGGAGAACAGAGAGAGCTAGCACTGCAGCGCCGGCCGAGGACGGCAGATGCGATCAAGAGGTGGGAGAGGAAAGGTTAGGGTTTCGAAGGGAAAGGAATCGGGAGTGGGGAGGAGAGGGGAACCGATAGGTTTCTTCTCCACGCGGCGGCGGCAAGGGCAAAACAGACCAGAGGGAAGCGGCGGCGGCGGTCGGTGGCTAGGGTTCTTCAATCTCGGTCGTGGGCGGCAGCGGGCGGTAGTGCACGGTGGAGCGGCGTTGGGCAGAGGAGATGCGGCGGCGGCGGCGGTTGGGTGGCGTTCTCTGCTTCTGGAAGAATGGCGGCGGCGAAGACGACGGCTGGCTGCGGTAGGGCGGCGCCTGGTCGCGGCAGGGGAAGAAGGCGGCAGCGGCGTTGCTGGTTTGCGGCAGCAGGGAGGAGGAAGAAGAGGAGGAGAGGGGAAGGGGGTTTAGGGCTGCTCCCATCGGCGGCCCTCTTATAGTCCTCCCTTACCCGAGCTTTTCGCCGAGGGACACGGGCGCCGGCGGACGCGGTCGCGGGCGCGGGCGGACGCGGCGCGGGCGGACGCGGTCGCGGTCACGCGCGTGGAAGACGGCGGTGCCGCTCGCGTGGTCCGGACCGGGAGAAAAGAAAAAGAACTCGGTTCACTTGAACCGGGTTCGGGCTTATTACTGTAGCAAACTGGGTTATTTTTGGTTCGTTTGATTGATGAACCAAACGAACTCCAATTCGACCCTAACTAGTTTTGTTTGATTCGTCTTTCCGAGACGAATCTGGTCATCCTCTTTATTTTACTAAAACTGCTTCCATTACGAACCAAACCAAGTCAAATTCGATTTGGTTCAAAAACTTAATCGTTTGGTTTACTAATCAAACGACCCCTAATTTGAACGAAACCCGTTTCGTTCATTTCTTTTTCGCAAGACAAGTTCCAATCTCTCCCCCTAGCAATTTGCATGTTTAACTTAAGTCTAAATCTGGCCCATTAACTTAAATAGGCTTGGCTAATTTGGATTTTAACCCACTTAATCCGACCTAATTAAAACTCAGCCTTTAATTGGTTAATTCAAACCCTAAAATTTTTGGTATCTTACA
>NW_027434221.1:0-2852 GCF_044706935.1 Curcuma longa
CCAATAACAATTTCAGCAGTCATTTCAAGATTTTGAGCAGCCGATTGAAGGTTTCCAAAATCAGAGTTTTCAAGACAATTATTCACAACAATCTACATCAAGCTTTCAAGAAAATTTTCAGCATCAAAACCAACCATTTCAACCCTCAAATCAGTTCCAACAGTAATCATTTCAAAGTGGACAGTTTCAATAAAGTTTTCAGCAGCCCATCTCATTTCAAAGTCAACAAAACTCAATTTCAAACCAAAATGACTAAGAATTCTAGTGAGCTTATTCAACAACAACAAGAGCTTGAGGAGATAATGCAATAAATTTTACAACAACAATAAATCTTGCTACAACAATAAAGTCAAAAAAATGAATCCACTTTACAAAACATTGAAAGACAACTTGTACAACTTACAAGTAGCATGAATCAAATGCAAGCTCAAGGATCCAATCAATTACTTTCTCAAACAATTCCAAATCCTGAAGAAAATTATAGTACAATAACTTTGGAGAGTGGGGAGTCTATTTCAAGTCCAAACACTCAAAATGCAGATTTTTATGAAAAAATTTTAGCAGATCAATTTTCAGCCCAAATCAACCTTGAAATGGACATTACAGCAGTTAATTATGAAACAAGTCCAAGTCTAATTTCTTCATCAATTGATCCTACAAATTTGGTTGAAGAACAAGAGGAAAATAGCAATTTTGGGGACCTCACAGTAAACACAGTGGCACAGGTTGATTTAAATTTGGATGATGGAGAGGATGCATTGGCTATTAAGGAAGCTGATATGGAGCCTAGTTCTGATTTACTTACAGTTAGAGATGACCACATGAGTGTAGGGGATGATACTAAGTCCCAGGGACCACCATTATTGATTAATATATCAGAGGATTCAGAGGATAGGTATGTGAGCATAGGAGATTGCATTGAGCCCCAAGGATCACTCATATCTACTGAGTAGTCACAGTTAGAATTGAATCATTTATCTGATGATTTGAAGGATAATCATTTGGAAGAAAATTAGGTCTTCCAATTTTTATTATCCAAAATTTAAAGTGTAGGAGGGAAAATGTTGGGGCAATTTTGCCCCAAGCGATTTGGATTTTAATGTTTGGCTGAATCAGTTTAAGTTAGGCAATGTTTGTTGATCTAACATGTGTGACTTGAGTTCACAGGAAAGTCCAGGAATGGAGTCTTGGCATTTGGTGAAGTCCCGGAGGCGCGGCCTCTTGGCAAAGGATGAAGTCCCGGAGGCGAGGCCTCTTGGCAAGAGAAGTCTTAGCACGACAAAGTCGAGGGAAACGTGTCAAGCGAGTGCAAGGAAGTGCACGAGGCTTGTGGAAGGCGTTTGAAGACTTGTGTCAAGGCTAAGGGATGAAGAAGAAGCTGAAAAAGGGAGTTTTCAGCTTGGTCAGTCGACTGGCCCTGCCAGCAGTCGACTGGGGTTGATCCGAAGAACACACAGCCAAGTTCAGAAGTATCAGTCGACTGAAGCTTGAATTCCAGTCGACTGGGGTCAAACAGAAAGATCAGTCGAGAGGTACAGTCGACTGATACCAGTCGACTGGTGTTGGAGCAGTCGACTGGTAGACTACCGTTGGGCGACAGCTGGCAAATTAAATGCGTATTAAATAGCCGTTGAAGCCCATCAGTCGACTGGCCCTAGGAGCAGTCGACTGGTGCACTGAATTTTATAAAAAGAGCGGTCAACGTCGCAGAGAAAAATATCTGATTCTTTCATCTTCTTGATTGCTCTTTTACATTGTTAAAACTCTTTCTCTTCCTCCTAAACTTCACTACAAATCTTGTACGAGGAAGAAACTCTGTTGTGAAGGTTTCTCCGCCTTCGAAGCGTGCTTCGAGAAGGAGGTTGTTTTCATAGTGGAATCGTCGGCTGCGTGTGTGGATCCTTGGATTAGTCACCTCGTTGAGGTGGATACCAAGTAAATCGAACCGGGTTAGCGTTTGTTCTTTGTGATTTATTATTATTACTTTGCTTCCGCTAACAATCTCGCAGAGAAAGATCGAAAAATGCTATTCACCCCCTCTAGCGAACGCCTCGATCCCAACAAGTGGTATCAGAGCCTGGTCCCTTTCGCGCGAAGTAACATTCAACCGAAAGAATTTAATGGCGTTTCAAGAGGGATACAGCACCGCACGACCGCCCTACTTCGATGGCAACGACTTCGCATATTGGAGAGGTAGGATGGAGTATTATTTAATGAATGATATTGATAATTGGTTTAGCATCATAGATGGATTCGAAAAGCCAAAGGATGCTTCTGGAAAACCTCTTCCTACAAAGGATTGGTCAAAGGATATATGCAAAAAGGCACAAGCTAATGCGAAAGCCACAACAACCTTGCAATGCGGACTCTCCAAAGAACAATTGAGCAAGGTTGGTCCATTCGACTCGGCCAAAGAACTGTGGGAAAAGCTCATTGAACTCAATGAGGGTTCAAGCGAAACAAGGCGAGCCAAAAGAGATTTATTGGTGGGTCAACTTCAATCATTCTCAATGAGGACCAACGAAAATGTGAGTCAAATGCACGGACGGTTCAAGGAGATCGTAAATGGTCTCCATGTCATTGGTGAAAAGATTGAAAGCCGAGATCTAGTAAGGTATGTGCTACAAGCCTTCCCCCGAACTACTCTATGGGCATCAATGGTCGATGCTTATAAAGTATCAAGGGACTTATCTACCGTAAAACTAGATGAATTATTTTGTGAGTTTGAGCTACATGAGCAAGCTAACTTGTCCACAAAAGAGAAAGGTATTGCTTTACTTGTAGATAAGAAGGACAAGAAGAAAAAGAAGGAGAAAGAAGAATCATCCGAATCCGAGCAAGAGTCCTCCGAT
>NW_027434222.1:0-1065 GCF_044706935.1 Curcuma longa
ATTTAATTTAATTTAATTTGATTTTAATTTAATTTTAATTTTAATTTAATTTTAATTCTAATTCAATTTTTTGAGTTTCTCCTTGAGAAGTTCTAACTTCTCTTGGAGTGATCTTCAGCCAGCTTTGAACTAGCTAGTTTCTTACTTAAGCTAATTATTATTGAAAATAACTTTTCTTGAATTTTAAATTTTGAATTATTTGGTAAAATTGAATTGTTCAATTTATCTTGATGATTATTAATTTTATCTTGTTTGGTTGAATTAATTTTTAAAATTATTAAATTATTTAAAGTTGAATCATTAACTAAATCCTTATCTTGGTTGAATGAGTTAAAGACTTGATCTAAGTTTTTATTTATTTAAGATAAATTTAGATTAATTGCATTTGAATTTTTAATATTTGAATTGGTTAGATTTGAATTAGTTAAATGATTATTTATTTCAGAATTTTTAATTAATTTATTAAGTTTTAGATGAATTTTCCTTATTTGTAGGATCTACATTTAAATTTTTTTAATTTATTTAATTTAGAATTATTCTAATTTGAATTATTTAAATTATTATTTAATATTTCTAGATCTGACTTTTTAAATTTTAATTTTCAAATTTGATTTAGTTAAATTATTTAAATTTTATAATTTTTCCAAATTTGATTTTTCAAATTTGAATTAGATAAATCTATCTTATCTAGGTTTGAATTGTTCAAATTAATTTTTTTTCTAAATTTTCTAAATTTAAATTTAAATTTTCTAAATTTATCCAAGTTTGACTTTTTCAAATTTGAATGGTTCAAATTTGAATTTGTTAAATTATCTAAATTTTCAAAATTAGAATTTTTTAAAACTATCTGAAATTTTTAAATTTATCTGGATTGATTTGTTCAAATTAACTTTTTCTAAATTTTCTAAATTTACAGAAAAATTATCTAAATTTGCAGAAAAAGTAGATCTAGCATGGGCATGCAACCTAGGGGTATTTTCGTAATTTAACTTGTAGGATCGAAAACATGCTGGAGGAGGGGGTGAATAGCGTGTTTGCACGCTTTTTGATTTTTCGTAGAAACTT
>NW_027434223.1:0-3059 GCF_044706935.1 Curcuma longa
TTAGTAAATAATTGCGCACGGTCCCCGGCAACGGCGCCAAAAACTTGATAGGCCCCCGCAAGTATACGGGTGTCGTCAAGTAATAAAAAGATATCGATCCACAGGGACCGTGGAATTACTTACTAGATTTAGCACAAAAAGGTGGGAGAGAAAATGAGCATGAGTTGTTGTGGGGGAGAAGGGAGCACTCTAGAGTACTTAATCCTAAATTCGGAGAAAGGAAACGACTGTGACAATGGATGTGAAGCGATCCTAGGACTTCGGACTCCTCAGAGTATTGATTGATTGACTTGGATCCTCTACCTTTCCTCAATAATTGTACAATTGTAGGGACGCTAACCAATATATCCAATTAGACCTCGTCAGGTATCCTCGGAATAAATCATTGGTGTTCTTACGTCATCATTGTTAGATCAAGGTGATTCTAGATAGCCCGGTTCAAGGCTTTCCTGTGTCACTCAGGCGCCCCGGAATGCTACTAAAATCCTATCCCCTGTCACAGGATATCTTTTTTACGGACCTCTCTCCAACAATGAATAACCGCTAACTATCCCTCATAGAAACTAATTATGATTTAAGAAACCCCTCGGAAACTCGCCCGGTTCAAGGCTTTCTTCCTGTCACGAAGCGCCCCGGTGTACGGCCTAATGATTCCTCAAATCACAATTAATCCCTACCCTCATAGATTCATACACAAGCATTTCATCATTCACAACACAAGCATAAATCCACAAGGCAATAGACAATCAAATCATAGAAAACGGTAGATTAACAAATCCAAGCAATAATCATCCAATACACCTGATTTATCCTACATCCTAGAACCTAGGGAACTACTCCATATCGGAGAGAGCACAATACAAGGAAGAATAAAGAGAATACATCCTATTCCAAAGATTACACAAGAAATGCAGGAAAACAGGACTTATCAATGGTTTTCTTCTTCCTCGGACTGTGAGCTCTTCGTA
This sequence comes from Curcuma longa, assembly GCF_044706935.1. Lineage (NCBI taxonomy): Eukaryota > Viridiplantae > Streptophyta > Magnoliopsida > Zingiberales > Zingiberaceae > Curcuma > Curcuma longa. Next base: position 969 of record NW_027434223.1, read on the forward strand.
GATGAGATGAAGATGGGATGGAGCAGCCGGATCGGTGGATGGATCGTCGAATCTCGCTCCGGAATAGGCTTCGGTGGCTCAAGAATAGCTCCGGTGGCTCTCCAAGGTCTCCCCCCTTTGCTAGGGTCCCAAAAAGAGGTATTTATAGCTGCAGCCCGTGGTCAGACACGCCTCCGTCCACACGGCCGTGCCTGGGAGGCACGGCCAGAAGCGTGTGAAGCCTCTGTTTAGGGGCACGGCCGTGCCTTTTAGGCACGGCCAGAGGCAGTGGTGTCTCTGGTTGGAGGCACGGCCGTGCCTGTGAGGCACGGCCAAAGCCTGTTTCTTCAGGTTTTGCAGGGCACGGCCGTGCCTGGGAGGCACGGCCAACAGCAGGGACTCTTCTGATGAGAAACACGGCCGTGCCTGTGGGGCACGGCCAGCAGCTTCTGGTCTTCTGTTTGGAGGCACGGCCGTGCCTGGGAGGCACGGCCAAGCCTTGGCTCTCTTCTGTTTTGAAGCACGGCCGTGTCTGGTAGACACGGCCCTGTCTGCTGCTGAAGGGGGATGATGGCACGGCCGTGCCTGTGAGGCACGGCCAGGGCTTGTTGATGATCTGTTTGTAGACACGCCCGTGCCTTGTGAAGCACGGCCAGGAAACTGATTAGACACGGTCGTGCCTGTGAGGCACGACCCTGTCTTGCCTTGTATTCAATAGTAACTCCGATTTTGCCCGATTTTGCTCCATCTTCCATCCTGAAACAAGTAAAAACGAGAGCAGATCTCCGAACTAGGAAATGTAAGATATATGCCTAAATGCACAGATAAGGGATGCAATGCACACAAGATATAACAATAAAATCAGAAAGATGTGCAAATAAAGTGTAAATACGAATATAAACCCTATGCACATCAGCCAGGATCCAGATAAGGGTGCTTGAAACACAAAGTTCCAGCCCCTCCTTTCTTGCATTACAAGTTAGTAAAATGATAAAGTATAACAGGAAAGTTAAACAGTTTATCAGCTATTTTAGTCTTGACTTTGGATTTCTAGTGAAATCTTGAGTTAGACCAACGTCTATTGTTCCCACACCGGGAACGCATCCTCACCCACTCCACTTGGAAGAATTTACATGTTTGCCAACCAAGTCCTCCAGACTTATTACACTTCTACTTAGCCTCGATCCTCGGTGTCCAGGATTTCTTGCTAGACATCTGGTCCACCTAACCTGTTCAGTCTTTCATTGCTAGACATCTAGTTCATCTAGCCTGCCTAAACTTTCACTGGTTGACATCTGGTCCATCTAACCTGCCTAGACTTCCATCTGGTGCACTTGATCAGCCAAGTATTCTGCCTAGTCCTCCAGACCAAGACTTCCACTTAACCCTCCAAGTTAGGTCTGCCTAGCCTCTAGCTCAGGACTTCTACTACCTAGTATCTACTAGGACTTACTTGTACCTAGTCTCAACTAGGACTTTCCTGTGCTACCTGCACACTTAGATCAACACATTAGAAAACACCACACACTTAATTTGAATCTCTTGCCATTATCAAAACTAAGGTTCGATCATCTGGTGCTCCCTGCACCAACAATCTCTCCCTTTTTGATTATGGCAACCTGAGTTTCAAGTTAAGAAAACATTTCTGAAAAAATGCCATTTAATTCATGCTTAAGAAAATATTTATAATGCCATTTAATTCATGCATGTGATAACAATTATGCAATATATAGCATGATTATCTATCTCCCCTCTGCTTTCAGGACTCCCGCTGATTTTATACTTGGGAAAACAAATAAGTTTTAAAATTCTTTATAATTTTATACTCTCCCCCTCGAACTTGACATGGTTTAATTTTGATCAATTTGATACAAAACCATTCAAGTCCTTTAAAAGCACTTTTGAAAATGTTTTGATTTTTGAATGCTTTATGAACTGGATAACACTTTGAAATCATGAAATCATTTGAACTTTTCAAAAAATAATTTGAAATCATTTGAACTTTAAATCTCTATATCTCTCCCCCTTAACATAATCAAAATATAATAAGCATATAGGTTTGAGTCCAAGCATGTTATATATAAAAAATACTTAGACAAAAAAAAATTTATC
>NW_027434224.1:0-19957 GCF_044706935.1 Curcuma longa
AGGGCTGTAAACGAGTCGAGCCGAGCTCGAGCCAGCCTTGGCTCGAGCTCGGCTCGTCGTTTGTAGCTCGGCTCGAGCTCGAGCTCGATCGAGCTTGTAAATTTGAGCTCGAACTCGGCTCGATCATTTAATCCAAGGCTCGAGCTCGACTCGAAAAGCTCGAATTAAAAGCAAGCTTTCGAGCTCGAGCTCGAGCCGATCATAACTTGAGCTTATTTTACTGTAATTTTAACAACTTGATCAAATTCACTCATAAAATTGATCAAATACAATTATCTATCTTTCTAATAAAAAAGTTAAATTACTGGACATCAAAAGTCAAAACATAATTATTCTCAAACTTCATCCCAACATAATTTACACCGAATTGAAAAACATAATATTCCAAAATCCAAACCTGCTCAAAATATCAAATTTCTGCAACATATCCATCTTCATCCACAAAATTGATCAAAATACAATTATCTATTCCTCCAATAAAAGAGTCAAATTACTGAACATCAAAACATAACCCAATATAGTTTACAGTTTTACATTAAACCCAAAAACATGATATTCCAAAATATAAATCAACTGCACTGCATTCAAGCACCTGCACTGCATTCAAGCACCTGCACTGCATTCCAAAATATAAATCAGCTGCTCAAAATATCAAATTTTTGCCACGTTCAATATCTTCCTTCATCTCAAATTCTCAGTTATATCACCTGCACTGCATTCAAGCAAATTCTCAGTTATATCAGGTGCATTCAAACCATAATAATCAACTATAATACCTTCGTCTTCAATACATGGATTGGGTGACAACAACTTGTTCTATTGAAAGATCATGTATGTTAGTGATAAAGCTCTTTTATTCTTTGTGAAACAATTTCATATAGGGAAGTACTGCTAAACTGGGAACAATTATTTAACACTAGTATCAATATCAAAGTGACGTGCTTAGCTTCTGCAGTTTTTGTAGTTATTTATTATAGAAAAGGCCAATCATTTGGTTAGAAGAATGAATTCTTCTTATGTACCGAGAGGCCATAATATGGATTGATATTAAGCTCAACTATAATACCATAATAATCAAACCAAAAACACATGTTAAACAAAAAACTAAAATTTAACTTACTTTAAGAGGTAGATACTGGAAGAAAATTTTCCTGGTAAGTTTTCTCTTTCTGAAAAAGAAAAATTCAAATAAATAGATGATTAAATTTAGTTTGTAACTAGAAAACTAATAATGAAATTTAACTTACTTTAGTCTTTTTTTTCAGTCCATGTATCTTTCGAAGCCAATCACCCCCACATAGAAGAGCCTGCACTGTGTCCGGAGATAGTGATGAACGATAAGAATCAATAACTCTCGTCCCTGCACTAAATGTTGCTTCTGAAGCCACTGAACTCACTGGGATAGCTAAAATATCAGCTGCCATCTTTGACAATATTGGATATTGCATTCTATTCATCTTCCACCATTCTAAACACAAAAAAATTTTAGGAATCTCATTCTTCTTAAGACGACCCTTTTCAAGATAATCTACCAATTCAGATCTCTTAGTCTCCGAAGTTTCAACTTTTGCACAATAGTCATCAAAATCATCCCAACTATACACAGAACTTTGTTGATTTCTTTTAACACTTGAAGAACCAAAACTCTCAGACTCAGATGGATGAGGCGCTCCTTTATTAGTTTCTTCAGCAACATACTTTTCATAAAGAGAATTAATTATCTCCTTAACTTTTGAGATATGCTTAGAGGCATCCATTTCAGAATAAAGCTTAGGGAAGCAAAACTCAACAGCAAGCATTTTTTTGGTTGGATCTAATACAGCAGCTATAGCCATCAATAGATTACAGTCACCCCAATACTTGTCAAATTTTTCTTTCATTTTACTAGCCAGTTGCTTAAGAAACAAATCTTCATGTTGTGCATAAGTATCCAATGATGACTTTATTTTTTGAACTTCCTGAAGAAATAAATTTGAAGTAGGATACTCACTACCTGAAATGATGTGTGTGGCTGTCCAAAAAGCCTCCAACAGTGAGCAAATCTTTTGAGCTTTATTCCATTCTTCTTCTTGAGGGCAGCAACCATAAAAGTGATCACGTTCTTTGAACATTTGAAAAACTTCTTTGAACTTGAGTGCACAACTTAACATTTCAAAAGTTGAGTTCCACCTAGTTTTGCAATCACGAATCAATCTTTTATCCTTCAACTGCAATTGTTGCACACACTCTGTAAATTGCATACGTCTTGCCTCTGAACGATTTACATATTCTACACTTTCCCTTATATTACTAATAATATCTTCAATCTCCCTCAACCCATCTTGAACGCACAAGTTTAAGATATGTGCACAACAACGGATATGAAATAAATTTCCTTCACATGCCAATGTTCTAGATCTTTGAATGGTATCTTTCATGTACCGAATGGCCAAATCATTACTTGAAGCATTATCAACAGTAATAGTGAAAACCTTGTTTTCAATACCCCACTCTTTCATGCACTTAAAAATGGCATCAGAAATTTGAAGACCTCCCCTTGGTGGTGGAATGTTAATGAAACTTAAAACTCTCTTTTGCAAATTCCAACAAGAATCAATCCAATGCCCAGTGACAACCATGTATTCAATTTTTTGAGTCTTTGACTTCCAACAATCTGTTGTCAAACTTATTTTATCAATGCACTCAAGACTTTTCTTCAACCTCTTTTTCTCAACCTCATAAATTTTCATACAATCTGCTCTACATGTCGTCCTACTAATTTTTTGCCATTCAGGCATTCCACGCCTCATCATTAAATTGAACCCCTCTTCATCAAGAATGGTGAATGGATGTTCATGCATCATAATCCAATGAGCAGCTGCCTCCCTCATTTGTTCCATGTCAAATTTTCCAGAATGCAAAGTAAGAATGGATGGTGAAGCTGAATCAGTGGGCAAAAAATTCAACTTTGTTTGTTGTTCAGCTTCTCCGCAAATAAATTTTTCTCTTCACACAATGTAATCTATGCCTCAAAAGACTTGATGTGGGCCCTGATTTACCCAATGTAAAAAGGGATTGACAATGTTTACATTTGGCTTTCTTTGATCCATCCACTGTGTCAAAATCATTCCACACTTCTGAAATTTTTTTCCTTTTATTTGTTTTGAACCCCTCTTCTTCTTTTTCTTTAGCATTTTCTTGTGTTTTTTGACCAGCTGTGATAATTTCCTTATTGATCTCAAGATTAACTTCATTACTTTCAGCTATGGCACTATTTACGGTAAGTGGAACAGATGAATCTTCTACAGACATAACTGATCCAGAGATAAATAATTATCAAATAAATTATATTGATCAAAAAAGAGTTATAAAAATGTCAAAAAAGAGTTATGTTCATGTTTTCACGAAACTTTCTAATCCATAGCTAATCAAACCGATTAGATTAGAAACCAAACGAAGCTTACCTTCAATCAAGCCAATCTAACCCTAGAATCCACCTTCAGACTTCAGTTCCTTCTTCTCCTCTTTTCTGCCGCAATCCAAGCAAAATCTCCACCCGGATCGGATCACATTAACCAGCTGTGGAATGAAGATTGACGGCAATCCAGAATGATCTAACTTCTAAGAAGAATCAAAAAGAATCCAAAGAAACCTAACAACCAAGATCTAGCTGAGATATGAGAAATCCCTTACCTCCCGGCCTCTTCCTTGATCCTTCCCTTCTTACTGCTCGTTGCCACCAGCGAGCGACAGCTTAGTAGAGGCTCCGGACCAAAAGTCTACAATAAGAGTGTTAGCACTTAGCAGTTAGCAGCCCTTTCTTCCACGCCAAACTGACGAAGCACTAGAGAATAGGGAAGACCCAAGTGCTAATACTAATTGAGGAATCCCACCTCCGCGGGAAGCAAGAACTGAAGAAGGCTCTCAACTAGTGATCACCCGTCACCGGCGCCGCCGACCCTGGCTCGGACCGCCCGCCACTCACCGACGGCCTCAGCTACTCGCGGAAGGATGGATCCGCAGTCCGCTGCTGCTTTACCGTCGCCGCGATCAGAGAAGAAGAACTCGCGAGCAGAGGAGGCGGCTCGCCGCTCGCGATCGGGATTTGGGATGCCACTGTAGCTTCCCAAATCCCTACCGGTTCCTTATCTCATCTCCTAACGGGTCAATTGTCAAGATCCAAACCCATTAACCCAATTAAACCGGCTTGAATCAAACCCATTAACCCAACTAACAGGTTGGGCTCAAAAAAGCTCGACGAGCCATCGAGCCAGTATTAAAAGAGCTCGAGCTCGGCTCGAATATTAAACGAGCCGGCTCGAGCTCGGCTCGAGCTCAGTCAAAATCAAGCTCGAGCTGAGCTTTGACCGAGCGGCTCACGAGCAGCTCACGAGTGGCTTGACTCGTTTGCACCCCTAGTTGCATACACTTCCCGATTTTACCCTAGTGGCCCGTGGGAATCTTCCGTAGGGTCGGGCCGATCACCACCACCGATAGTCAATGGGGCTAATTAGGATTTATCATAGATTAGTCAAATGTCTTAGCCGACTGTGTGAGGCCGCTAAGATGACGAATTCCACCTTTTATAGAAGATTAGTCAAATATTTGCCTCCGGAACATAGTTGAGTTGGTTACGACGCAGAAGAGGATAAGAGTTCAAATCCTGATGAAGTCAGGTAATACCCTCCTGCGTCTCTCGATTTACCTCCTCATAAATGGTCGTGGAGCCGACCGTGTGGGGCCGCTAAGGTGGCGGATTTCACCTTTTACATAAGATTAGTCAAATATTTACCCCCGATGCATAGCTGAGTTGGTTACGACGAAATAGGCTTGTAGAACAAAATAATGGTTTGAATCTCGATGAAGTTGAACAATACTCTCTTGGCCAACTGTAATTTCTCGATTTACCTTCTCATATATGGTCGTGAGATCGACTATAATTTCACGTGAATTGGGTAAGTCAAGATATGGTAGATAATAAACATGTTTAACTTCAAATATTTGATCCACAATCTTTTTTGGAAATACTGATGTTTATATTTCTTGGTGCTCCTCTCTATATTTGTTGTATTCTTCCTTCGTTATTAAAATTATTTACTAACACTAATTGCATTCTTTACATTAGTGTTTATAAATCATTGCAAGAATTCACTTTTTTCTTAAGTTTTATTCTCTGAAATATAGTTTTACTCTAAAAGAGATGTATTTTTTTACCTAGAATTTTTTCTGAACCTCCAGCTGTTCCATTTTATAGGTTTGAAGTTTTCCCTTCCTCTTACAATTTGGGCCATCCTTTCTTATGCTGTCCCCTTCCTTGTTCATCGCAGAGGCTACCTCCTTTATCGACCGAGCCAGATCGTTGTGAACGCGCATTTGTTGGAAACACAATAGGCCAAGTGATACAGGGCTGATGATAAAGAGTCGAAATTTAATGGATCATAACTTTTGACTCGAATATCAGAATGAGACACGGTCAGTTATTAATCGAAGCTCTTTTAGATATCTTTATTTGGTACGGGTAAAACTCGTACCGTCCCACTTTCAAGCCCATCTGACATCGTTTAGTGTTTCATCCGTAGTTCTAAACTTATTTTTTTTACTATTTATAGTAATTTTTTATTTATAGGTTTTTTTGATATTTTTTTAACTTTTTCAAGTTAGGGTTTTAGTTTACGATCTATTTATAGGCGTGTTTAATCGTTTACGGCCAGTTTGATTGATTGAATAAATATTTCTTTTTTTGGTAAAAATTTTAGAGGTGGTGTCGTCACAGCTTTTCTACCTGTTATTTTAATTTCTCAAACTTATTCTCTCTACAATTCTATTCAATCTTTTGCCTCCAGAATAATTACTATTCTGTTAGACTTTACATATATTTTAGGAGATCAATACAGAAAAAGAAGAATCGATTAAATTTTTAAACATAAGATATAATTAGAATAATTTAAAGTTAATAATTAATAATATTTTTAAATTAATCTAAAATTAAGAGTAAATATTATTTTTAAAAAATATATATAAATAAATATTAAACACATAAAAAACTAGACCTCAAAATATATATACACACGAGCCTCCTAATGAACACGTTCGCGAGCTACCTAACGAACACGTTCGCGAGCCTCCTAATGAACACGTTCGCGAGCTCACGAATCAAATATTGTTAAGTTCGAGCTCGGCTCGATAATATTTTCGAGCTCAAAATCAGGCTCGAGCTCGGCTCATTAATGTAATCGAACGAACTCGAACAAATTTTTTTTTGAACTGAGATCCGAATAGCTCGTGAGGGGCTTGGCTCGATTACACTCCTAGTTATTGCGGGGCAGACTTGCTACAGTGGACAAGAATTGAATCTCGATGAAGGTGAGGTAATGTTCTCTCCCATAGTGGCCAACTGTAACTTTTCAATTTACCTCCTCACAGATGGTCATGGATCCGATCGTGTGGGACTGCTGGGGTGACAGATTCTACTTTTTTACTATAAAAAAGGTTTTATAGTTGGAGCTTTATCTTTGAAAAAATTAAGAATCTCAAATTTAAATTGGAGAAAACTCCCCAATCACAAATTGGACTTTGCATGCACTCCCCACCCAATATTTTCTTTGCATGCACTCCCCAAACCTTTGTTTCAACTCCCCAATTCATGAATTTACAAATCTACCCCCTCCCTCTCTCCACTCTCCTCTTCTCCCCCTTTTCTTAATAAAAAAAGGCAGATAATCATGAATTAAACCAAGCTACGTGCTAACAACTATTACATCATCATCAGCCATGCTTCCCGTTACACACTCAAAACCCAACTCCGTTCTCCATCGTTTCCCACTCCGACAGCAATCCAAGCCATTCTTCTTCCCTCCATCTCGAGCCCGTCAACGTCTCCTCCTCCATGGCCGACTCCCTCGCTTGATCTCTTTCTCCTTTCCTCTTCTCAAAAACTCTGCACAGAACCCAGTCCTCCTGCCACATGAACTGATCGTTCAGCAACCAATTAATCGCGAGAACATGTTTCTACTGACGTAATGCAGCGTACGTACCTTCGGTGGAGATCGAGGCGTCTCCAGTCTGAACTCATGCATCACCCAATTCGTCTTCGCCCCGTTGGGGGCTCTTCCTCTGTAGAACACCAGCGTCTTCCTCATCCCCACCGCGGCACCCGTCACCGGGTCGCTGACCTCTCGGTCCTTCCCCGTGGCCTTCTAGTAGCCCGACTTGGTCGCGCGGTTCGTCCGCGATCCGGTCGCGTACTTGCGGTCGCGGAAGTTGAAGAAGTACCACTCGTCCGCCCCCAGCTTGGTCGCACCTGCACAAGCCCGGTCATTAGTGGACCATGAACGCGATCTCCCTCAGCTCCATGTCTCGAAAGCTGTCTGAGCAAATCGAATTCTCCAGACACATACAAAGGCAGAGAGGAAGGAAGGAAGGGGACGAACCAATTAAGCTCGCTTATAATTCGTGCACGAGAGATCGATCGATCGAGCATATGATGATGGGCAGCATGAGAGGCGTGTGGATCATAGATCAATCGGCTGACGTGGAGCGCCAATCGAATCCAAATCGCCTCTGTTCGTGGTCAGTCGACTGAGATTAAATCCCAGTCGACTGAGGTGAGATTTTCGCGCAGGCAAAGAGAAACAAAGCAGTCGACTGGAATATAATCTCAGTCGAGTCAGTTTTGTCACTGTTCGAGATCAGTCGACTGGAGTTAAAACTCAGTCGACTGAAGGTGGGTCTATGGCGAAGAATGGCCAAGATAGTCGACTGGAATGAGCTTCCAGTCGAGTCCAATTTGATTCTGTGCGGGGTTAGTCGACTGGACACAAATTATAGTCGACTAGGGTCATGTCCAGTCGACTGAATATCTGAATCAGTCGACTGAGATCAGTTCAGTTAGCTGATTAAAGCGACGAATTTATATTCGTCGCCAAATTCGTCGCAGATTTGGCGACGAATCTTAGATTCGTTGCCAATTGGCGACGAATCGTAGATTCGTCGCCAAATCTGCAACGAATCATATTTCGTCGCAGATTTGGCGACGAATTTAGCGACGAATTCATATTCGTTGCCAAATTTCATGATTTTTTCCTTCCCCGCGCGATTGCTGGTTCTGACGTGACTCCGTGACCCATCGATTTGGCGACGAATCCCATAAATTCGTCGCCGATTTGGCGACGAATCTAGGATTCGTCGCTGCAACGAATTTTTTGATTCGTCGCAAAATCTGCAACGAATTTGATTTTCGTCGCCAAATCAGCGACGAATCTAGGATTCGTCGCCAAATATGCGCCGAATTCCTGATTCGTTCCTAAATTAGCGATGGAATTTTATTTTTCCGTCGCTAAATTAGAGACGGAATTAAAATCCCGTCGTTAATTAGCGACGGAATTTTATTTTTCTGTCGCTAAATAAAAATATTTTTAACAAAAAATAGAATAGTTTCTTGGCGCTAAAGGGGAAGTATTTTGCGACGAATTTCTTGATTCGTCGCAAAATCTGCAACGAATTTCTTGATTCGTCGCAAAATCTGCAACGAATTTGATTTTCGTCGCCAAATCAGCGACGAATCTAGGATTCGTTGCCAAATCTGCGACGAATTCCTAATTCGTTCCTAAATTAGCGATGGAATTTTATTTTTCCGTCGCTAAATTAGAGACGGAATTAAAATCCCGTCGTTAATTAGCGACGGAATTTTATTTTTCTGTCGCTAAATAAAAATATTTTTAACAAAAAATAGAATAGTTTCTTGGGAAGTATTTTGCGACGAATTTCTTGAGTAATTTGCAACGAATTTCTTGATTCGTCGCAAAATCTGCAACGAATTTCGAATTTAAGATTCGTCGCAAAATCTGCAACGAATTTGATTTTCGTCGCCAAATCAGCGACGAATCTAGGATTCGTTGCCAAATCTGCGACGAATTCCTAATTCGTTCCTAAATTAGCGATGGAATTTTATTTTTCCGTCGCTAAATTAGAGACGGAATTAAATTCCGTCGTTAATTAGCGACGGAAGTTTATTTTTCTGTCGCTAAATAAAAATATTTTTAACAAAAAATAGAATAGTTTCTTGGCGCTAAAGGGGAAGTATTTTGCGACGAATTTCTTGATTCGTCGCAAAATCTGCAACGAATTTGATTTTCATCGCCAAATCAGCGACGAATCTAGGATTCGTTGCCAAATCTACGACGAATCTAGTATTCGTCGCCAAATCTGCAACGAATCCCAGATTCGTCGCTAAATTACATTAAAAGATTCCCCAAATTCTAGAGTTTCCCTTTGAAAACCCTAAGCTCGCTGCTGCGGGACTCTCGATCTCTGTCTGAGGCGATCGGAGTGGTTGTCGGTCTTTCGGTCACTTTCTGGTTTTGATTGGCGGAGCAGGAGCTCGTAATGTCCACGGAGAGGAAGAGGAAGGTAAGCTTGTTTGACGTCATGGACGAGGCATCCGTATCGGAGAAGCTGGCCAAGGTGAATGGTGCCTTCTCCTCCAAGGCGGCGGCGGTCCCGAACGGGATCAACCGGTGGAACGGTCGGCCTTACTCGCAGAGGTACTACGAGATCCTGGAGAAGAGGAAGACCCTCCCCGTGTGGCAGCAGAAAGAAGAGTTCTTGCAAGTTTTGAAGGCTAACCAAACTCTGATTTTGGTCGGAGAGACTGGCAGTGGTAAAACAACGCAGGTTTGTTCTACACTACTTGACGGTTCGATCTTTGATTGTGATTCTGTAACTATTACGTATATGATTTTGAACCTTGAAGTAGTATGTATTGCCTTGTTATGTCATTTTATGTGCTTCTCGATAAGCTTCGTAGCAAGGTTTAAAGATTTTGGAGTTTCGGTCAGAGACCAGAACGAGAACAGTATTGCTCTGGTTCAGTCTGTGCCTGTTGCAGTGAGGAGGATGGGAAAGAATAAGAAGAGAGGGTTTTGGTTGGTGCGGGCCGTTCCAAAGAGGAGGAGGGGAAAGAATTGAGGGTGGAGCAAGAAGAGGATAAAAGGAGCTTGCTTAGCGGCTTTGGCAACTTGAATGAAGTAACAAAGGCTCATCTTTTGGCATGGCTTGGGCAGAGGAAGAAGCAATCTAGTTGTGCTTCATTCAATTGCTGATGCTCACAATGGAGGAGGCAGTATTGTATAAGTATTTAAGTCCAAAGTTTGCACCTTAGTGATTAGACAATCATTCTTTGCTTTCTTCCTCTCCTCCTAAACATTATTTCATATCATTTTTGAGGAGAATGAAAAGGTTGTAAAGGTTTCTCCGCCTTCGAGGTTTTCGAGAAGGAGACGATTCATAGTGCAGCGGGTGTGTGCGTGCGTGTGGATCCTTGGATTAGTCACCTCTGCGGAGGTGGATACCAAGTAAACAAACCGGGTTAGCGTTGATCTATTGTTTTCTCTATTATATTTTGCTTCCGCTAACACTCTTGCAGAGAAACAATCGAAGAAGATTCGAAAAACGCTATTCACCCCCCTCTAGCGAACCAACCGATCCTAACACTTGGGAGAAAGCGCTGACGAGGACTTCCGATGGAGCGGTCGGGACCTCTTGCGCCCCCTGATTGAATCGGCGCACATACTTCTTGAGCGACTTTTTGGACTTTTGTTTGATGGAGAAGAGGTCCATAACGATCTTTCGGTACGTCCTGCTAGTGGCGAAGTGCCTTAGAAAGGCACTCTTGAAGTCATTGAAGGAGTAGATGGAAGTCGGAGGGAGATGGTTGAACCAACGGAGTGCCGAGCCGGCCAAAGTAGTGAGAAAGATCCGACACTTGATGGCATCCATGTACTGATGCAGCAGGGCTACATTCTCGAATTGGCCCAGATGATATTCAGGATCAGTTGCTCCAGTGTAGTCAGAGAATTGAGGAGTTCGAAAGTGGCGAGGGAGCTCCTCCTCTAGGATCCAAGAGGCGAAGGGAGATTTCTGGGAACTGCTGCCCTCACCAGGATACAGGCCCTTACCTCGTGCAGGATGACGGGGTGGAGTCCGAGCAGCTGCAGATTCCACGGACATTCCGCCGCAGTCTTCGAGGATATAGGGTCGGGCCTAGCCCTGGGCCTGATGGGCCGGGGCCTGGTGGGCCTAAGTCTGAGGGGCCTGAGCCTGAGGGGCCTGGGCATGATGGGCCTCCACAGGTTTGAATAACCGGCGTGCTGGTGCCGGCGCTGGTGGAGCTTCAGCGGAAAAGGAGGGAGGTCGTGAGGGGGTGACCAGCGCTTGCGGCTGCTGTGTGGAGATCGCTAGGACGATGGCGGTCACCGCCTTGTCAAAGTCTTCCTGTGTCATGGTGAGGAGGCGAGGTTGAGGACGATCGTCCGTCGACATCTCAAATCCAGGCTAAAGTGCTTCCCACAGACGGCGCCAAAATATGTTCCGATTGAGAAGTGCGTCTGGACACGTCACCGGACCTTCCTCGTCATAGGTGTGGAACAGGAGGATGGGCTGAGTGCGATGGGACCTTCAGGATCTTTAGGACCTGCGAACATGGCGAGCATGAGTAGGAAGGCCAGGGGGGTATCCTGGCGCGACCACTCCGACGCTCAAGTCGGAAATAGGGGGAGGAGGAAGAAGATGAACAGTAGTAAGCTTGAGCGTAGAAAAGAGCAGAAGTTAAAGAAGATACCTGCTGAGGAGGGAGTGGTCGTTTTAAGGGGAGATGAGCGTGTATACCTGTCACGTCATCATTTAAGGAATGTTCCATCACGATTAATGAGGTGTTAGGAACAATCGAGTTCCCTGTCCCATCGCCGGTAAGGAGCCATCTTGTCACGGCTCGTGCAGGTAGCAGAGAGATGACAGTAGTTAATGGAGGTGTGGGCTTGTCAGAAGTAATGATGGGATATTCCAGGGCACTGTAGGGCGCTTCGTCGATTCAACTTGATAAGAGGTATGTAAGGCGAGGGCATTCGGCGTCACAGCGATCCGGATGCCGAATGGGGGTGTAATCCGAGTGGAAGAGGGGAAGAGCGGACCGAATGGGCGATTCGGCCAATGGAGGACCGAATGGACGATCCGGCCAATGGAGGACCGAATGAGCGATTCGGCCAATGGAGGACCGAACGGGCGATCCGGCCAATGGAGGACCGAATGGGCGATTCGACCAATAGAGGACCGAATGGGCGATTTAGCCAATGGAGGACCGAATGGGCGATTCGGTTATCGTTTGGGCCGAATGGGCAATTCGGTCATCGAGCGAGCCGAAGGGGTAAACATCTAGGCGCTATGTGACTTGGCAGCTTATTTGCTCCTCACTGAATGGGGTATCAGTCGGTGGGTCTTGAGGCGAGTAGAGAGGGGGAAGGGACTTGGCCAATCAAGTCTACAGGTTTGGCTGGCTAGGCCTTTGGGATGGGACCAGGCTTGGACTCGAGTCTAACTGGGGCCCCTTGGATTGTCCCCGTAACAACAGCCATCATGGAAGATTATTTCTTTTTATCCCCTCCTTTATGTCTAGAATTTCATCTTCAAATTTTGGAAAAGTATCCTCAACAATGCAACTTGTTCCATAAATTTGCTCTGGAATACTCTTATCCGTAGAATCTTCAACTATAGGATGATATTTTAACACTGAAGTAATTCATCATGTCATACTAGACTATCACATCATTACAGAAATATTACCGTACTATGGCTCAGATATGATATAGGTAGGCGATGGCTAGAAAATTACTAATTACGGAAACACACAATTTCAGTCATCTAATAAAACTTTTCACATGCGTAACATCTTTTATGTTCCTTCTATTATTAAAAATTTTCTCTCTACATGTCAATTTAATCTTGATATTAATGTCTTTCTTGAATTTCATCCTAACCATTGTCTTGTAAAAGATAGAACAACATGCACTACTCTACTTCATAGCAACGTTAAAAATTGTCTCTACTATCTTCAATGTTCTTCTATTAAAGCTTTTATTGGTGAACACACAAATAAATTAGTTTGGCATGTTAGACTTAGTCATCCCTCTCTTCGTATTGTTCAAAGAATCATAAGTTATTTGGTTTACCTACTTCATATATCTTATCACCTCATTTATGTAAGGCATGCTTAAAAGCAAAGAGTCATAAGTTACCTTTTTCTCATCTAATCATGTTTTTAATATTTTAATTGAAATAATTCATTCTGATATTTGGAATACTGTACCTATCCTATCTAATCAAGATTTTCTATATTATGTCACTTTCATTGACCATTTCAGTAAATTCGCTTGTCTTTATCCAATGAAATAAAATTTTGATTTACTTACATATTTTTGTTGGTGCCCCGGTTGATTTTGATGTGATCAACCAAGTTAGGTTAGGTTTTGTTGGATCTGATCCCTCTATCTAAGTGTGTAGAAGCTTAGGAGCAAAGGAAGTCGAGCGGAAGATGCAACGGTCGAGAAGGATGGCATGGGGGAGTGAGCCGACAGGTTCGGTTCATCCGAGGGACGCGGAAGCTGCGGAAGAGTACACCGATGGAGCAAGAAAGACGTGCGTGACATCCAACTAACGAGAAGCCAGAAGGAAGGACACTCGAGGAGCAAAAGGTCAAAGTCGAGTTTGGGTGAACCTAACTTTGGTTGGCCAAAAATCACGCAAACAATGTTTCTAAAAAAAGTCAACTCTATTGACTTTGACCAAGTTAAAATTTGACGTGGCTTCAACGTGCGCTCCAGCTTTTAATCATCAGTCAAATTAAGGATAGAGATTATCCTTAATCAAGGATGATTCAAACGCTGAAAAATGTTTATTTTTTATAAAGGATAATATTTATCCTTTATCAAAGATCAACGATCAAGATCAAATCCTATCTACAATCAACGGTCAAGATTAGTTTGCGTAGGTTGTAAATATGCTTAGAAGCTAAAGAGAAAAACAACACTTCAATTGTAATATTTTTTCTTAGCTTCTGTTTTGTGCTACAAACGTCTGTAAGAATCTTCTCTGTCTACAAGGAGTTTTTGATAGTAAGATTCAATCGCCTTGGCTTACAACTACCTAGGTTGTAACCAAGTACATCTGTTTGTATTCGCCTCTTACTAGGTTTATTTCATTTAATTTATGTTTGGTTTATTTAATTATTGAAACTAATGTTTATCTTTGTAAAGTTGTGCAAGTGATCCAGTTTTATTTACAGGGGCAATTCACTCCCCTCTTACCGGTCCACATCAAGACAACAAGTGGTATCAGAGCCAGGACGCCACAAAAGGACTAACCACCAACTGCAGCAAATTATAAGAAAATGGTTGGACTAATGATCTACCCGCCGAAGTTTGAGGGGGAGTTTGCAGTATGGAAAAGGAAGATGAAGGTATTTTTTTCTATAGATTATGAACTGTTAGTATCACAATGAAACAATTTTTCAGCTCCGGAAGATAATGAAGGAAAAATCAAAGAACCTGATTCCTGGACCAAGAAGGAGCAAGCAGACGTCATTGCAAATGGTAAAGCAGAATTCCATCTGCTAACCATCCTCCCCGAACTGTAGGATTGTGTAAGTGCTAGAGGGGGGTGAATAGCGCTTAAGATATTTTTCCCTGATTTTGAAAATTCGATCGTGATTACTTCGTAAATCAGATTGCAGCAAAAATTAAGTAAAATAAACAAACACAAATGACACGTTTATTTTTACTTGGTTCACAGCCGAAGGCTACTACTCCAAGGCACACGATATGTGATCGTTTACGTACGAGCAATCCACTAAGAAACTTGTTTTCTTACGAAAACAAGTTGTAATGATTACAAAAGTCAACAATAAAACAACACTTTATCATATTAATAATTAAAACAAAATTAAATCGTTACCAACACCGAAGCTTCAAGGATCTTCTTTTTTGTTGCGATTCCGGTGTTACGACGGCTGGACAGATGCTGCTGTAGGCTCAGGACGCCGTCGGCTCAACGTGACTTGATTGTGAATGCACTGAATGAGTTGTCGAGAAGCCTATGTTCGAAGTCTTTTTTATAACACCTCCCGATCGACTGGAATACCATTCAGGTCGACCCCACGTAGATTGTCGATCCACTATCTTCGCGGTTGACTCAACCTACAGGTCGACTGGAACCACCATTCAGGTCGACTTCAATCTTACGTGGAGGTTCTTGATAGATTTTGATTTCCGCTGTGCTTATCCGATCCCAAGTCGCCTGGAATCCACACTCTAGAAGACTTGACCGTCCAGTCTACTCGAACCTCAGTTAAGGTCGCCCGGAGTCAAAGACTTTACCTCTCCAATCTGCAATACAAATTAGTTCCAAATATAGAAAAAATATATTGAAGAATCAGTTATATGAGTTATTTCTTGGTCTTAACTTCAGGTTTCCAATGAAACCTTGGGTTAGACCGACGCCTACAGTTTCACTTCGAGAACGCGTCCTGACCCATTCCTCTCGGGAGAATTTACGTGACTTTGCCAACCAAGTCCTTCAGACTTGTTGAACTTTCTGCTTAGCTTTTGTCCTTGGCCCCCAAGAATTTGCTGCTAGGATCCCCCGGTTCTCTATACCGCCTAGACTTCACCAAACTTTTGGTCCTCCTGACCGTACCCGCTTGGAATTTGGTCATGCTTCCCGGTCCTTCGACATTGCATAGACTTGCACCTGGTGCACTTGACTTGCCAAGTCTTCTACCTAATCCTCCAGATCATGACTTATCCTTGCCTAGCCTACAACTAGAACTTTTGCTTTCTGCCTAGCCTCAACTAGGACTTTACCTGTGCTCCCTGCATACTAGATTAACTTGTTAGCCCAACGATACACGTAACTTAAACCTCGTGCCATTATCAAAATCAAGGTTCGATCATCTGGTGCTTCCTGTACCAATAATCTCCTCCTTTTTTATTATGACAACTTGAGTTTGTTAAGATTGTTGGATCTCTTGAACACGGCTAGAGAGGGGGGGTGTGAATAGCCGTCCACACTTTTCGCTTTACTTGCTTAATCTTTGGTTATGCAGCGGAAATAACACCTTAATCAGAGGCAGATGAAGATCAGCAAGCTAAGACGAGGATTTACGAGGTTCGGAGATAACTTGCTCCTACTCCTCGGCGTGTCCGTAAGGTGGACGATCCCTTGATCTTTCGGCAGATCAGACCCCGGTATCACCGGCTATATTCTTTCTCCTTCTCGGTGGAGGAACCTCTCCACAGCTTTGTCTTAACAGATATGAAAATAAAGCACAAGACAAAGTAGAACTAGAATGCGTCAAAGACTAAGGATGAGAAGAACAACAAAGACCGCCTGCAACTCAGGCCTATCTCTCCAAAAACCAGGACGTTGCTCTTTTTCTTCCTCTAGCTTCGACTTGCAGATTGAGCTCAAGGTTTCTGAACAGCGCTTACAAAGAATGAACGTTCAAAAGTTGTAAGAGTTCTTTTCCTCAGCGCCTTTTCAACATCTTTTATAGACCTGCATCCTCGATTACAGTGCCCAACGGACTTCTGCCAAAAGCTGCAGCCACCCTTCCCTGCCAACCGCAGGTACTGCTACCAGCTTTGCGTGCGCCGTTTACCTGTAATCCTTTTTGCAGAAAAGACTGATCGAAGATCGCCTTGGAACTTCCACTGTTCGTTTGAAATACTTCTCCATACCTGTCCTGTATACCTGCACACTCAAAAGCAGCATTAGAACATTCCAATATTAGGGCAATATAAAAGAAAGCAATGTAACAGTCATGTCCGAGCTTAGCTACCAAAGCATTCTCGGACTTATCAGGTTCTGAGTCACAAAGACTCCCTGATGATCGAGCTACCAAAACTCACGGTCCCGAGCCGAGCTACCAAAGCTCTCTCGGACCATCCCGGCCATTCGCACCAAGCTCCCGGCCACTCAGGTTCTGAGCCACCAAGGCTCCCTGAAATCGAGCTATCAAAGCTCATGGTCCCGAGCCGAGCTACCAAAGCTCTCTCTCGGACCATCCCAGAGACGAGCTACAAAAGCTCTCTCCATTCGCCCACGAACACCAAGTTCTCGGCTACTTCGGTCCTGAGCCACAAGGGCTCCTTCTGGACCATCCCGGAGTTAAGCTACAAAAGCTTCCTCCATCTTTCCACGAGCACCGAGCTCTATAGTCCTGAGTCACCAAGACTCCTCCTGGACCAGTCTGGAGACGAGCTACCAAAGCTTTCTCCATTCTCCCACGAGCACCAAGCTCTACGGTCCTGAGTCACCTAGACTCCTCCTGGACCACTTCGAAGACGAGCTACCAAAGCTCTCTTCATCCGACTCCGAACACCAAGCTCCCGGCTATCACAGTCCCGAGCCACCCAGGCTTCTTATCTCTCGGCCAAGGGCAGTAACTTCCCGGCCTCACCTCTTCTAATCAGAAGATCACTTTTCCGGACAAGATCTTACGTCTCCCGGGCAAGATCGCGCTTGCACTCTCCTGTGGACAGAAGTCAAGCTATCTCGGTCCTATGCCACCAAGGCTGGACCGACTTGAAGAAGAGCTACTCTATCCGTTCGGCTTAAGGCTGATCGACTAGTTGGTCGATCAGCCCTGTCTGATCGACCAGCGGTCGATCAGGGAAGCTGATCGATCAGGGAAGCTGATCGACCAGCTGGTCGATCAGCCCTTTCTGATCGACCAGTGGTCGATCAGAGAAGCTGATCGACCAGCTGGTCGATCAGCCTCAGCTGATCGACCTCCTAGTCGATCCGCGAGCTCTCGATTCCCGGCCTTTATGCCTCTTGACCTCTCTTCTCGGCAGGAACCTTCGTTACTCTCCATTCCGTTCGGCCATGCTTCATTCGACATATTATCCATTCGGCATTCGGCTAAGTACCCATTCGGTAGTATTCCATTCGGCCGGCCGGATTTCCATTCGGCTCGGCTAAGTACCCATTCGGTAGTATTCCATTCGGCCGGCCGGATTTCCATTCGGCTCGGCTAGTCTCGGTATCCATAGTCTCGGCAATATAGACCTGGTCGACCACATGGTCGATCATAAATAACATGGTCGACCACGTGGTCGACCAAGATTTCTCAAGTAAGAAGTAAGAGCACCGATTTCTAAAGTAAAAGCAAAAGCACCTGAATGCTTGCTTTTGTTTTGAAATAAGTTACAGTAGAGCACGTTATAAAATAGGTGGAATTAGGGAATTAAAAGTTTCCTTTTTCTTTATAAAAGAAAGAAAAGTTAATGGGTATTTTCAAATATTTTCTATTTGAAAAGTTAATGGGTATGTTCAAAAGGTAGTCTCCCTATGCTTCTCGTCTCGGTAAAATCAGCTCTCGTCTCGGCAGGTACTCTCGCCACGGCACGGCACGACAGGTCTTCTTGTTTCGGCAGACTCTCCATTCGGCCGTACTCCTTTGTTTCCATTGTTCGGCCAAGTCTATTCGGTCATGTCCTATTGATTTCCATTCGGCCATTCGGCCGTATTTTCAATCGGTCGGGTTTTCATTCGGCTGAACTCTATTCAACAAGTTCTCCATTCGGTCAAAGACTCCATACTCCATTCGGACATACCGCCGAACTGTCCATTCGGCTATACCGCCGAACCGTCCATTCGGCTTTATCTTCCGTCTCGTCAAAACCCTTCGGCCATGTCTCGACTCGGTCGGATTCATTCGGTCGTCTCTCCATTCGGTCATACTCCGTTCAGTCATTCGGCCGTATTCTCCATTCGGTCATATTCCCATTCGGCCAAGTTTTCCATTCGTATTCTTCATTCGACCATATTCTTATTCCAACATTCGGTCAAGTTCATTCGGCCAACACTCCATTCGGCATGCTCTATTCGGCCATGTCTCACACGCCGGGTTTTCATTCGGTAGTCATGCCCCCATTCAGCCAGGAGAATTCCGGTTAATACTTAGAGTGTGGTCGACCACATGGTCGACCACAAGGACCTGGTCGACCACGTGGTCGACCATGGTCGATCATGTGGTCGACCATGCAACATATGAAGCCAAAAAGACTACGCAACGTTCATGAAGCATACAACATTAAAAATGAAGCAAGTAGCCATGCAACAAAGCATTAAAGCCATGCAATATCCAATTAAAGATGAAGCACTAACAAGAAACCATGCAACGAAGCATTAAAGCCATGCAACATCCAATTAAAGATGAAGCATTAAAAGTGAAGCAAGAAGCCATGCAATATCTCCATTCGACCATTCGACCAGGAAGCTTCTTGATTTTCTTTACTCTTTTACTTCTCGGCTCGGCTAGGCGAACGACTCGGCTCGGCTAGACGAACGACTCGGCTCGGCTACAACTAAACCTTTGTCAAACAACAAAACATACTTACATCTGACTGGGGTCAGACTGCATCAACAATCTCCCCCTTTTTGTTGTTTGACAACTCGATTTAAGTTTAGCCCAACTCTCCCCTTTAGCTAAGCTTAAACAATTCTCCCCTTTAAAGATTCAAGTTCAGTTCGGGTAGAGTGTTTTCTAAACTTAACCAACTCTCCCCCTTTGTCAAACACCAAAAAAAAAACGTTGGTGGGGAGTAGACTTTGGATTCGGAAAGGTATACAGTAGAAGAATTAAAATCCTCCCCCTGAATTTCAGTCTCTCCCTTTTTGTCGGACTCAATCGCTCCCCCTTAGTCATTTGCTCCCTGTACATTTTCTCCCCTTTGGATTCAAAAAGGTGACGGTCGAGCGGAGAAAAAGAATAAGGTTTTTGAAGGGAAGTACGAGTTAGAGTTTACCAAGGTTAAGTAACTGGGGTTGGAAACTGTGGTCGACCATATGATCGACCAAGGAGGGCTGGTCGATCACATGGTCGACCATAGGAGGCTGATCGACCACGTGGTCGACCATAGGAGGCTGATCGACCACATGGTCGATCAGGGATCCTGGTCGACCACCTGGTCGACTAACCTGGGGTTGGTTCCGTTCCTCCTCCTAACCTTTTACTTCTTCCTAAACTTCTACTTCTCCCTTAAGCCTTTAATAAGGATCCTAATCTCCTACCTTTCCTGGCGTTTTCTTACTCCAACGTATAAAGATTAATCCATATTTAACAATCAAATTCCAATCAATTTAT
>NW_027434225.1:0-1268 GCF_044706935.1 Curcuma longa
TTTCATTCTTCGCATCATCAGATTTAGAGGAGATTACCTCTTAAGTCTCTTCTTTATCATCTCAAACCACCATCTGAGTAGATGATTTTTACAAACTTTAGATGACGTAGACCTAACTGATCATAATCCTTTGAAAGGTATCTGATGGCCCCAACTGTAGTGTCAATTCCCTGGGATGCTAGGAATGATGTGATGATATGGCCAAATGGCATGAAGATCTTGCCATTTATGGGTTCAGAATGATATAGAATGGAATGATATATGTGAAGAGCAATGTCAATGTCAAGTGGAACTTCTAGAGCAAACATCATGATCAAATGAGGAATGCGTATTATCGATCGACCTCTAGACACAATAGGAAGGATGCAGTCAAGAACGATTCGATACCAGACAAACTGATCTGCAGACAATTTTGTGACATCAAATCTAGTCCTAGATGCTTTCCTTGGTTCATTAAAATAGTAATCATGTATAGTGTCGATAGTCTCATGTGAGAATGAACCATAGATTTCTCCATCGACTTTAGGAAAGCATACGAAAGGATTCGAAGATGGACGAAGACCAAGGAAAGTTCTGATTAAATCTGGAGTGAAGTCAACATGCCTACCGGCGACAGTGGATATAAAGCAACTTTCAGTTATGTCGGTAGGTCTAAGGTTGGCATAAAATTCTTTGCACAAGTCTAAATTTATGTTACTTGTGCAATTTACAAGGGTTTCAAGCTGATAGTGCACAATACGGTCATAGATGTGAGGGACTGCAAACTAGAAGAATTGATGATTTATGTATCGACAATCTATAAAATGGAATTCAGAGGTTTCAAAGATATGTTGTCGTATTTTTGAAGGAAATCTGGGTAAATGAGTGCGAAGGAAGTATTCAGGATCAGGATATTGCGGTAGGTCCTTATTTTTGTAAAGAACTATCCTCCTATGGGGTTTAAAAGCCATACGCTTTTGTCTAAGGATGAAAAATATGTAATGAAAGATGAGAATGCATGAGAAAATAAAAGAAAGTTAGTTTTCAATAAAGATTTAGAGTAATAGAATCAAGACAAAGTTTATTTTGAAGGTATACCTCTTTGAAATCGGTTGATTCTCCATTAGAATTGAAAAAAATAGTTGATTTGGATTAAAAGAAGGACTCCTTTGACTCTAGAAGACCTTGGAAACTTAGAGGAAGAATAATTTCGACAGAAAACTGTTGGGTTTTTTCGTGCCGCAAAAACCACTTTTTGCGTGCGGAAATGTAATACCCGTAAATTTCCT
>NW_027434226.1:0-2839 GCF_044706935.1 Curcuma longa
TGTCACGATAGGGCTTCAAATTGAAATTTGTAGATTTTATCGAAAACCCACAACGAATACAAAATAAAGGAAGTATAGGGGCCTCGAGTCGTATTTTTCCAAGGACTAGTAGAAAATCGTCTAATTCAAGCTTGGGTATGTCGTTCTTTTTGGGTTTTTCTAATATAAATGGGGGTTTTGGGGTTTTGAATGAAAAGCAATTTAAAATGCGTAAATTAAACAAACTGCAAGTTGCTAAACTATAACTAACAATTATTGAATTCAAGTATAGACTAATCTATCATGCAGCAAACCTAATTAGCAATTTATTAAGCAAGGAAGGAACGAAACTAGGCTAAATGCAAGTAATTGAATTTATAAGCAACAAACCTAACTAGGAAGACTACTAGGCAATGTAAATATTCAACCTAAAGCAACTAACATCAAGCCCAATGATTAACCTATTTAAGTTTATCAAACTGATACGGAGAACCTGGAATTGGCACGCAACAGTGCTTTTCCAAGTTTCAGAAATCCGGAATCAAGTGATCAGGCAAGACTTTGAAGCTAATGAAATAGAGCAAATCTACAACAACTAATCTAGCACTAACCGTATGAAATGCACTCAAGACTAGTTAAATCAGTTTACTGCAATGAGAATCAAAGACTGCAAAAACTAAATTTCAGAAACAGGTAAAATGCAGTATCAGAAAACGCATAAACTCATCCGATCATCCCTGTTCCGATTCCTTCTCCTTGTCTTGGTGTCAAACAAGCTCTTGAATCCAATGAGAATCTTCCACTCGGTCTTTAGGTAGTTTGCTAGCTGCTCGAATCCAGAAAAACCCCGAAGAAACCCTCTTCGGTGCGAACTGAGATCGGCAGTAGCTCTGTGAAGCTGCAAAATCTGGATTCCGTGCTTCAGCTTCCTCCGATCGATCTGGTAACTCTATAGGACAAATCCGCACTCCTCAGAGAACCCCTCGAAGGATTGCGGCGTCGAATTGTGCTGTCAATCGCTGGAACAAGCCAAAAACAGGGTCGCCGGCGCCGGAGAAATCCTCTCCAACTCGCCGTCTCCAGCTGCCGAGATATGCCCAAAGAACCGGCTTCGAACTTCTCAGAGACCAAGGAATGCGATGGACTTCGATTGGGAGGAAAAGGCTGCCCGTGGAGGTACGTCGAGAGGCAGGGGATCGGCGGGGGAACGAAGAACAGTGCCACCCTCGAATTTGATTAAGCGCGGCTTATAAAGCAAAGCCCTGATTAATCATGAAATCTTGACCGTCCGTTTCTGATCTGATGATCTGAGCTTGATCTAGGCTTCTAGGGTTTGCGAAAAATTCTGGAATTTTGATCGGGCTCGATCTGAGTCATGTCCTCCGTGTTGGCTTGATCGGTTTGGCAATTTTGACTTGAGTTGACCACGGTTTAGCTCGAGTTGGGTCCGATTTAGCCCTAAAATCAATAAAAATCAAATTAATGCCAAAATTCACCATTAATTCACAAAAATTGTAACAATCCTTAAATAATGCAATATAGGACAATTAAAGTCAAATTGATTCAATAAATAATTATTTTCATGTAAAAACCCAAAATTGAATCGATTAAAAATGCATAAAACCCTAGCTCATCAATCACCCGATCGATTAAGAGGCCGTAATCGATCAGCCGATCGATTACGAGGCTGTAATCGATCGGTTGATCGATTACCAAGCCTACTGCGAACACGGTAATGAGGGAATCGATCGTCTGATCGATTAAGCCCTGTAATCGATCGGTCGATCGATTACAGAGGCTACTGTGATGAAATTTCCACCAGAATCGACCATAGGGTCAATGTAAAGCCTACCAATCGATCTTCTGATCGATTACAGAGATATAAGTTCTCTGGTTTGGTCGGTTTAAGGTTAATAAAGCTGAACCTGATGAAGAAGGTGCAACCAAACCTAATTTAAAGGTTTAAATGTTGTCACGTAATACCTTATGACGGTACGAATGTAATGAATATGTATGATGTGAATGTTCATTATAAAGAAAAGAAAGATGCATGGAACATTCATACTATGATGGAAAAGAATGTATAAAAGTATTTTACTTTGAATGAATGGCTTGTACCGGAACCCGAAAGGGATTCCAGGGATGGGCTCCAAAAGTTGCCCCTAGGTCAAGACCTAGTAAACCGTGTAGTCGGGATTAGCTACCTCGTACTACTTGGTATGTGCGCGCAAAAGAATGAATGGGTACAAGCCAGGGATCCCCAAAGATGTTGATGATTATGTTTAAATGTTTTCAAAAGTAAATGAATTTCATGTTCATGATATGATGTGATTAACCATTGATCGAAGATGCATGTTTAAGAAATATGGATATGCTTTTATGCTTTAATGTGATGATGTTATGTTCGATTGGATTTTGTGAGTAGGAAAGGAATTTACTAAGCTTTATGCTTATAGATACTTTCCTTATATTGCAGATCCAGTTAACAGGTACTGAGCAAATGGGAGGCAGCAGGACAGGGCGGTGAAGATGTGTGTAGTAGTGACTTGATAAAGCCTTGGCCATGCAAACCTTCGTATATTTGCATGTTATGTTGAACAATGTTTAATTATCCTGTTTAATTATCATGTGTAGGATTATATAACCTAGGATTGCCATGTAACCTAGGTTAGCTTTATTTGTCATTATTGTATTTCACTATTGTATTGCACTGCTATCGGATATGAAACTGTTTTAAATTATTAATAGTTTCCGCTGCATGTTTAGTTAAGTTTAGTTTTATATATGATAGTGGTTGAATGAAATGAATGAAAGTAAGAACTGTAGCGTCCGTCAAGGGCCCACGTAAGGGCGGGCGTTA
>NW_027434227.1:0-2390 GCF_044706935.1 Curcuma longa
CTAGGATGTGGTGAGGTTCACTTCTTCATCCCAAAGACCCATAAGTTCAGAGCTTTCGCGGTAGCTTAATCGCCGCTCGGGAAGACTCCGGAAAGGATCAGTTGAAACCCCCACTCTATAGTAAGTAGTCTAACTTCTAATATAAGGAGTATAAAATCAATATTCAAGTATTATAATATTTATTTCATTCAGATGTAACTGAAACATCAACTTCAAATACCTAACATCCTTCTGTCTGTACCCCTATCTACATCCCTCTTCGAGTTCCTGAAAGTAAGGAAATTTGACTCCCGGTACTGAAAGAACTTCAATCTATAGAATTCAAATCAATGAATTCAGCACTCAAATACCTCTACTATCCTCTTGCCTAGCAGGCAAAGATTTACCCTATGGAAAGACTGATTCATTCGGATCGACACGAGGATCCAACTCCATTGCATTGCCGGAATCCATGTTGTATATTTGAAGCAGGTTGACCTCTTTGCACCTAAATATGCATGAACGTAATGCTCACAATTTCCCTCTAGACCTAGCTGCTGTTGAAGTTTCATCTACAAATGGATAAGATTTTTGTCTTAGTGTATCTGAATTGTTAAAGAAATGTAGCAATACCCTGAAATAACAATACCCCATATCTCGCTTAAGCGAGATATGGGGTATTGTTATTTTGTTTGATGTAATGTAATAGTATTTTCATTTTTTGCGTATAGCATACATATTTATTTATTTTATATTTGATTTTTGTTTTGTGGTATATCCGATGCCCGATCGATTGTATCCAGCCTTCTGCGATCCAAGCATCATTTTCAGATTCTTGGACCCGGAGGTGAATTTTTCAAGCGATCGTGTGAGATCACTGACTTGGATTCTTAGCCGGGAGTTGTCTTCCTCGAGTTGGACTCGAGTCGGACCCTCAACCGGCTCTTCCAAAGTCGGTGACTCGGAGGTGACTTTCTCCTCGAAAAGTGCTAACCTTTCTCGGAGTGAGTCACGGTCGGCTTCGGTCATTACTAATTTTTTACTAAGACAAATTATAATTGAAAACAACCTACTTTGACTTACAGTGGATTTGGAACCTTCGGAAACGGATACGGATCCGTGGCTTTCGTCGTCCGAGTCGTAGTCGCTTTCGTACGGCTGTCTTGTGCCGGAAGAGCGAGAAAGCTCGTTGTCGGTTCTACGTCCGACTCCTCGGATGACGACTCGTCCCAAGTTGCTTTGAGAACCTTCCGCTTCGACTTTTGGTTCTTCCGCGGACAGTCGGCGATGAAGTGTCCTCTTCGACCGCAGCCGTAGCACTTTGCATCTTGTCTTCCGGTAACCGGTTGCTTTGACGCGTTCACCACTTTCTTGATCTCCGACCGGCGAACTCCGCGTTTGTTCCGGAACATTTTCCGAACTAGGTTGACTAGTTCGGTGGCGACGTCTTCGTTTCCGTCGGCTTCGTTCCCGTCGGTGTCCGATGGTTCCGAGTCTTCCGGTACTCTTCGTCTTTTCGGTTCGGAACCTGCAATTAGAGCTATACCTTTCTCCTGCACTTCCGTATTAGATTGCTCGTGTAATTCGAATTCGGAAAACATTTCATCTAATTTAATTGTATTTAAGTCCCTGGATACTTTGTAAGCATCTACCATCGATGCCCACAAGGTATTCCGAGGGAAGGCTTTAAGCGCGTACCTTATTATATCCCGGTTGTCGACTCGTTCTCCGATCGCGTGCAAGCCGTTGAGGATATCTTTGATCCTCGCGTGTAGACCGCTCGCCGATTCTCCTTCTAACATTTTTATATTATACAATTTATTAATAAATAAATCTCTTTTGCTTACCTTGGTGTCGGAAGTGCCTTCGTGAAGTTCGATTAGCTTGTTCCACAGCTCTTTGGCACTGTTGATTGGTCCGACCCGGTTAAGTTCTTCTTTTGTGAGTCCACACTGGAGCGTTTGGGTGGCTTTTGCGTCTGCTTCAATCTTTCTCATTGTCGCGTTGTCCCAAAGCTCGCAGGAGAGTGGTTTTCCATCATTGCCAGTTGGTATATATGCACACAAGAAAACAAGAGAAAAAATTCCAAGACTTGGTCTTAGATTAGTAGTGCGGGAAAAAGAAAAAAATGGAAAATTTTTGAAAAGTGTCTTGAATCAGTGGTTGCACAGTTTTCAAGAACCCCCGCTCTGATACCAATTGTTGGGTCTCCAAGAGAATCTGGATCTCCACAATAGCATGATATTGTCCACTTTGGGTCTAAGCCCTCATGGTTTTGTTCTTGGGCTCTCCCAAAAGGCCTCATGCCAATGGAGATACTTTCCATCCTTTTAAACCCATGATCTTTCCCATGTGTTTTAGATGTGTGACTATGTTTGCACCTTTGCAACCCAACATATGTGTCCTAAACA
>NW_027434228.1:0-2494 GCF_044706935.1 Curcuma longa
TAAGCTCCCGAGAAGTTAACAGATTATCGTGGCAACGATTGAAAATCGTATCCGATAATTGGAAACAACTTCCGACAATCGAACAACGAATTCCGACGCGAAACACGAATGCAATCCTCCCTCTACATGTGGCCGAATCAAGCTCCCCACCGAAGCAAGGACTTTCTTCTCTTCTCTTCAGCAAGAAAATAGAGGCCTTCTCTCTTTCTTCTCCTCAGGCTATGGCTTTCTTCTCTGGCAACAAGCAGCCTCCACGCCGATCATAGCATCAGCAACAAACACCCCACCGCGATTCTCCACTCGAAGAAGACAACGATGGTGGCGCTCGCACAGGAAGAAGCAGAACGCGTTGGTCGTGCCTCAGCCGGCGATGCTTGTGCTCTGGCGGAAAAAGAACGTGCTGGCCGCACCTCGGCCGGCGATTCCCATGCTCTAGAGGAGGAGATCGATGGTGCCGGGATCGCGTGAACGCGGGAAGCAAGTGGCAGTCGGCGGAGCCCCTTTCTTCTCCACGCACGGTGCCTTCAGCTTCTCCACGCGCAGCGACCCTCGATCGATCGGAGGGAGCGGCACAGAGAGGAAGACCAGTGAACCGTCGGCGACATTCACGGTTGGAGGCAGCGGCGCAGCGGAGCCGGTGACGCGGAGAAGAAGATGAACTCGGTGCCGTTGGGAGTTCGGGCGGTGTCTTCACTAGCAGGATGAACAGAGTACAAACCCTCTGTTCATCTCGCGCAACCCCCTTTGCCAAAATCGCGATTGTTGGCTTTTAATAGGGAAACTACAGTATCAAGTCGGGATTAGGGTTGGGTTGAAAGACGATTAGGGATTAAACTGAACCAGCTTGCAAACCCTAAATTAGGTTATTGGAGCAAACCCTAATTTCTAGGGTTTACTGTAGCAAACCCTAAATCACTTGGTTCACTAATCAAATGATCTTCGATTTGACCCAAACTAATTTTATTCGATTCATCTTCGCAAGACGAATCTACTCATTTCTTCCATTTTATCAAAACCTCTTCCATCATGAACCAAACCAAATTGGTTTAATTCGGTTCAAAATCAAATCATTTGGTTCGCTAACCAAAGGACCTCTGATTTGAACGAAATCAGTTTCGCTCGTTTCATCTTCGTAAGACGAATTCCATCATTTTGTCCTTTATTTGGTCCAACCAGATTTTATCTCTCTCATTCTGAGAATCCAATTCTCAAACTCATTTTAAGTCCTTCGAAAAACTTGTAGTGCGTGTGACCCAATAGGTTCCCGGTTATGTTGGTCGTCCGTAATTAACCATTAATTACGAAACGATCATGAGTGATACCTAGTAGTATATCATGATTTCCAATTGATCAAAAAATTAACGATTGATTCCAGAACAGTTCTAAACCTTTCAGCAGCTATACTAATTTTGTCTCATTCCTTTCACCGTCTTATACCCGCTTGGTTCAGGATATGGTCTATATGTCGGTCCCCACTAGGCTGACTATGTCACACCTAGCCCAAGATGCTTTCTTGTCCTGTAGATTCAAATTACTTGTACATGCATCCAAGAGTACCATACTCTTACATGTGATACTTTGGCCAAAGACTTTTAGTAACAATCCTGACAAGTGGCCGCAAGGTATACATCTTCTATTCTAAGGAGCAGTGAATCCTCTGTGGGTTATTCAAACACTTTCGGACACTTCGTCTTATACACAATCATCTCGGGTCCACACCTCCTCGGAGATGCTTGCTTAAGATGTCAAAGTATAAGCCTCCGTGACCAAGGTGACTTGAATATCGCAAGTCAAAGGAAACTCGCACTTAAGTTGCATTGAGATCTTCATTGACATATATATATATATTGAACCATATGAAGTCTCAAAGCATGTCACTCCAATGTGTTGGGTTGCAAGGGTGCAAACATAGTCCCACATCTAAAACACATGGAAAAGATCATGGGGTTAAAAGGATGAAAAGTATCTCCATTGGTATGAGGCCTTTTGGAGAGAGCCCTAGAACAAAACCATGAGGGCTTAGGCCCAAAGTGGACAATATCATACCATTGTGGAGATATTTTGATTCCATCGGTTTTAACAAGTGGTATCAGAACGAGACCGCTCTTCACCGGACTAACCGCCGGATGAACCATGATCCAGATCTAACCATGTGGTTTGAACCTTAAACAAAGGAAGTAGGTGCTCCCGTGTCTGAATCAAGAGGACCAGACACCAGGTGAGAAGTCCTAGTAGGATGAGTGGATCGAGGGGCAAAAAGTCCTAGTTATGACTAGGTGGGAAGTCCTAGTAGGTCGGGTGGACCGAGAGATAAAAAGTCATAGCTGCGGCTAGGTGGGAAGTCCTAGTAGGTCGGGTGGACCGAGGGTCAAAAAGTCCTGGTGGGTCGAGGATTCAGATATCAAAATGACGTTGGGGGGGCCTGTGGTCCTTTGTTTAAGGGGGGGATTGTTGGGTTGCAAGGGTGCAAAGATAGTCCCACATCTAAAACACA
>NW_027434229.1:0-6580 GCF_044706935.1 Curcuma longa
CCGCAAGTATACGGGTGTCGTCAAGTAATAAAAAGATATCGATCCACAGGGACCGTGGAATTACTTACTAGATTTAGCACAAAAAGGTGGGAGAGAAAATGAGCATGAGTTGTTGTGGGGGAGAAGGGAGCACTCTAGAGTACTTAATCCTAAATTCGGAGAAAGGAAACGACTGTGACAATGGATGTGAAGCGATCCTAGGACTTCGGACTCCTCAGAGTATTGATTGATTGACTTGGATCCTCTACCTTTCCTCAATAATTGTACAATTGTAGGGACGCTAACCAATATATCCAATTAGACCTCGTCAGGTATCCTCGGAATAAATCATTGGTGTTCTTACGTCATCATTGTTAGATCAAGGTGATTCTAGATAGCCCGGTTCAAGGCTTTCCTGTGTCACTCAGGCGCCCCGGAATGCTACTAAAATCCTATCCCCTGTCACAGGATATCTTTTTTACGGACCTCTCTCCAACAATGAATAACCGCTAACTATCCCTCATAGAAACTAATTATGATTTAAGAAACCCCTCGGAAACTCACCCGGTTCAAGGCTTTCTTCCTGTCACGAAGCGCCCCGGTGTACGGCCTAATGATTCCTCAAATCACAATTAATCTCTACCCTCATAGATTCATACACAAGCATTTCATCATTCACAACACAAGCATAAATCCACAAGGCAATAGACAATCAAATCATAGGAAACGGTAGATTAACAAATCCAAGTTACAATCATCCAAATACACCTGATTTATCCTACATCCTAGAATCTAGGGAACTACTCCATGACGGAGAGAGCACAATACAAAGAAGAATAAAGAGAATACATCCTATTTCAAAGAATACACAAGAAATGCAGTAAAATAGGACTTATCAATGGTTTTCTTCTTCCTCGGACTGTGAACTCTTCGTAGATGAGATGAAGATGGGATGGAGCAGCCGGATCGGTGGATGGATCATCGAATCTCGCTCCGGAATAGGCTTTGGTGGCTCAAGAATAGCTCCGGTGGCTCTCCAAAGGTCTCCCCCTTTGCTAGGGTCCCAAAAATATCTATTTATAGCTGCAGCCCGAGGTCAGACACGCCCCCGTCCACACGGCCGTGCCTGGGAGGCACGGCCAGAAGCAGTGAAGGCTCTGTTCAGGGGCACGGCCGTGCCTTTTAGGCATGGCCAGAAACAGTGGTGTCTCTGTTGAAAGGCACGACCGTGCCTCTGAGGCACGGCCAAAGCCTGTTTCTTCAGGTTTTGCAGGGCACGACCGTGCCTGGGAGGCAAGGCCAACAGCAGGATCTCCTCTAATGAGAAACACAGCCGTGCCTTGTGGGCACGGCCAACTGCAGTGGTCTTCTTTTGATGGAGGGCACGGTCGTGCCTGTGAGGCACGACCAAACCTTGGCTGTCTTCTGTTCTGAAGCACGACCATGTCTGCTGAATAGGGATGATGGCACGGCCGTGCCTGTGAGGCACGGCCAGGGTTAGATGCTGTTCTGGATGGAAACACGCCCGTGCCTTGTTGAACACGGCCAGGAAGCTTTTAGACACGGCCGTGCCTGTGAGGCACGACCCTGTCTTACCTTATCTTCAACAGTAACTCCGATTTTGCCCGATTTTGCTCCATCTTCCGTCCTGAAACATATAAAAACAAGTGCAGTCCCCCAAACTAGAAAATATAGAATATAATGTCATATGCACGGATAAGGGATGCAATGCGCATAAGATATAGCATGAAAACCATAAAGATATGCAAATAAAGTATAAATACAAATGTAAACCCTATGCACATCAACGAGCGGTGCTATAGCCTTCGCCTTGGGCCATTTACATCTTGCACACATGAAAAAAGCAGACAAGAGTCCCAAGACTGGGACTTGGATTAGCAGTGCGGGAAGAGCTATAATAGAAAAAAATGACTTGAATAGTGTTGCACCAGATTCGAGTAAAACCAATGAACAAAAGAAAATAATCTAAACTCAGGCACCAATGCCTAATTTAGATTGTGTAAAAAAAATACAAAACACGAAAAAAAAATATGGATCTACCCCGGCTCTTACGGTGGTTGCACCGATTCAGAGCAAACCGGGCTCTGATACCACTTGTAGGATCGAGTACACGTGAGAGGGGGGGTGAATCAGGTGACTTTTAGTTTTTTTTTCGAAAAATCATGCACAGTGGAAAAAATGAAAATAAAATAAATGACAAGTCAACACGAAGATTTTACTTCGTTCGGAGCCGTTGACAACTCCTACTCGAAGGCCTAGGTCCCTTGGACCTTTCCTGTGGGTAATCTACTAAATCTCTCTACCAGAAAAAAACACTGGTAGAGTAGGCGAATACAATAAGAAAAAGTGTGACAACCCCACACTTTTAACTTTTAAATAAGTGAAAACAATAAATATTAAAAAAAACTTTTCATTACCCAACAATAGAAAAATCTGGATGAGCTTGGATGTTAGGGGTGATATTCCGGCAGAAGTTCGACGTAGTCGTGTCAAAGCTCGGGCTGCTGCAGAAGAATGACGTTGATCGAAGTTATGTGATTCATGCACTTACCAAGGCTTTATATAGAAACTATTGAGTTTATCCAGATCTGTAAATGTTTTAAAAAAATGCAAAACTTGATCCACGCATTGCAGTTTATCTTATCCAGGATTAAAAGATAATTTAAATAATATATATATATATATATATATATTATTTTTTTATGAATAATTTTTATCATTTAATAAAATGGATAATAATAAATAAAATGAATATTCATGCTCTTTAATTTTATCCTTCTTAATTTCAGATTTACAAAATGAGTAATAATTAAGATTAATTTTATTGAGTTTATTTGCAAAATTAATTTAGTCCATATATCAAATAAACTCTATAAAATAATATATATTAAAATATAAAATATTTTAAATTAATTAGATCCTGTCAATCCAAACCAGGATCTAATCAGGTCTCAACTTAGATCACCCAAATGAGTCTAAATTGGACCGCGAAATAATTTAATAACTTAATATTATTAAATCTTAAAATAATAAAAATTTAAACTAACATTAATTATGATTTAAGTTAACTAATTAATAAAACTTTTAAATCTCAAAAACCTTAAAATTAAACTGTAAACCAAGATCCACAAAATCCAACTAAGTGTTTCTTCATGTAGGAACACAAGAAATTGGACAAATGGATGTTGGACAACGGTTGCTCCAGACATATGACTGGAGATCAATCAAAATTCACCAAACTCAAGTTCAAAGACTTGGGATCCGTTGCCTTCGGAAATAATGAAAAATTAAAGGTAATCGGTTCAGGTAACATAGAATTAGATTCTAATTTTGTAATTAAGAAAGTATTATTGGTTGCAAAATTTGAATTTAATTTACTTAGTATAAGTCAGCTGTGTGACTCAGGTTACACAGTTAGGTTTACTAAATCAAAATGTTTAATTGAAAACATAGAAAACCCAGGAGTTAAGTTAACTAGAATTAGAAAAAATAATATTTACAATATTGACCTACCAATATCCTCAAATAAGTGTTTATTAACACAGCAAGAGGAAACTAGGTTGTGGCACAGAAGATTGGGCCACACACATGTTAGACTTATTTCAAAAATAAGTCACAATGGACTAGTAAAAGGACTACCAACTTTAATAAACTTAGAAAATGAAATTTGTAATGCTTGTCAACAAGGAAAACAAACCAAATCTACACATAAGGCAACTAGTCAAACCCAATCTAACTCAATCCTTGAATTATTACACTTAGACCTCTTCGATTCTCATGGGGCTAAGTCACTAAGCGGAAACCAGTACTGCTTAGTTATAATTGACGATTACTCAAGGTATACTTGGGTAAAATTCTTAAAAACCAAAGATGAAACTTTCAAGAAATTTACAACTTTATGTAAATTACTCGAAAATGAAAAAGATTTAAAAATCAAAAGAATACGTAGCGATCATGGTGGTGAATTTGAAAATGCCAAATTCATAAAATTCTGTCAAGACAACGGATACCACCATGAATTTTCCTGTCCTAGAACCCCACAACAAAATGGTATAGTTGAACGTAAGAATAGAACCCTACAAGAAGCCGCCCGAACCATGTTAAATGAGTATAGACTGGCCAATAAATTTTGGGCTGAGGCAATAAGTACTGTCTGTCATATTCAAAATCGAGTTCTAATAAATAAAAGACATAATAAAACAGCATATGAAATATTTAATAATAAAATACCCAATTTGAATTACCTTAAGGTATTTGGATGTAGAGTTCACATACTTAACACTAAAGACTATTTAGGAAAGTTTACATCCAAAACCTGTCCAGGAATATTTTTAGGTTATTCAACAACAAGTAGGGCATACCGAGTATATAACAAAGAATCATTAAAAGTTGAAGAAACAACTAATGTCATATTTGATGAAGAAAATCCCAATGAAATTAATAATGATTCTCAAATAAAATTTAATAATCAAGACAATCAAATTAACACTAATGATCAGGATGATGAAGAATTAATCATCAGAAATAATAATATAGATAGGTCTGACCCTGACCCAAACAGAATAACTCAAGCACCAAGACTTAGAGCTAATCACCCATCTGACCAAATTTTGGGTGATCCAACTTTAGGCGTGAGAACCAGATCAGCCTATAGGAATCTAAGTCAAATAGCATTAATATCTAAGATCGAACCCAAAGTCATAGAAGAAGCATTGTCAGATCCTGATTGGATCATTGCAATGCAAGAAGAACTAGCTCAATTTGAACGGAACCAAGTATGGGACTTAGTTCCCAAACCTGACAATAAATCAGTTATAGAGACCAAATGGGTATTTAGAAACAAAACTGATGAAAAAGGAGAAGTAGTAAGAAACAAAGCTAGACTAGTAGCCAAAGGGTTCAGCCAAGTAGAAGGGTTAGATTACGATGAAACTTATGCACCCGTAGCTAGACTTGAATCCATCCGAATGCTATTAGCCTATGCGGCACATAAAGGATTCAAGCTCTACCAAATGGACGTCAAGTCCGCATTCTTGAACGGGTTCATAAAAGAAGAAGTCTACGTAGGTCAACCACCAGGGTTTGAAGACAAAGACCATCCTGATTATGTCTTCAAACTAAAGAAAGCCCTATATGGACTTAAACAAGCTCCTAGAGCATGGTATGAAAGACTTTCAACCTACTTAGTAACCAAAGGATTTCAGCAAGGACAAATTGACCCATCTTTGTTTGTAAAAACCATAGATAAAGACTTCTTCATTGCTCAAATTTATGTCGATGACATAATTTTTGGGTCAACAAATTCAAAATACTTAAAAGAATTTATTAGATTAATGAAAAATGAATTTGAAATGAGTTGGGTAGGAGAGTTACATTTCTTTTTAGGACTTCAAATTAAACAAACAAAAGATGGTAATTATATTTATCAAAGTAAATATGCAAAAGACTTAATTTTTAAATTTGGAATGGAAAATTTGAAAGAAATTAACACACCAATTGCAACCAACTCTAACATAGATAGTGACCCAAATGGAAAACAAGTAGACTTAAAATACTATAGAAGCATAATAGGAAGTCTACTTTACCTAACTGCAAGTCGACCTGATATATTATTTGCAGTAGGTATGTGTGCTAGGTACCAAGCTAATGCTAAGGAATCACACTTAACCGCAGTTAAGCGGATACTAAGGTACATTAAAGGAACACTAACTGTAGGAATGTGGTACCCTAGAAATAATAATTTTGAACTAATTGGATATTCAGACTCAGATTACACCGGTTGCAAACTAGACCGCAAAAGTACAAGCGGTGGATGCCAGTTCTTGGGTCCTTGTCTAGTCAGCTGGTGTAGTAGAAAGCAACACTGTGTTGCATTATCTACAACTGAGGCTGAATATATAGCCCTAGGTGAATGTGTTTGTAACGCCCGCCCTTATCAGAGCCTTGACGGACGCTACAGTTTGTTCTTACATTCATTCATACTAGTAAACACATACGAAAATCCCGAAATCTTGCAGCGGAATAAACATGAAATGTATCGATTGAAACGGGAGTTCATATATGATAATAAAACATTGTATGCATGCATAGTCTAGAAATAATCAAAACAGGTAATAATCCAAACATCCAACATGCAATATTAAAGTTTCTCATTTCAGTCTGTCACGACACTACCACACACATCTTGTATCAGCCTTGTCCTGCTGCCCCATTGCTTAATGACTTTGGTATGGCTCTGCAACATAAGAAGGAAAACTATAAGCACAAGGCTTAGTAAGCTCCTTTCCTACTCACCAAAACCAATCGTCAATTCATGCATAACATTTACATCATATGAAATCACATAAGCATAAAAGCACATTAGCACTTGACCATTAGCACATAGACATTTCTTACATTAACATTGAAATCATATGCACATTAATACTGAAATGTCTTTGAAAATTTATTATCATAGTAGATAAACATAATCATCATCATTCTTTCGGATTCCGGTACAAGCCATTCATTAAAGTAAATTAATGTACATGCTTTCATTTATTTTCTTTTCATCATGAATGTTCCTTTTCATTTCATCTTT
>NW_027434230.1:0-1538 GCF_044706935.1 Curcuma longa
ACCTATCCTCCTACCCCAAGTCATATGGGGAGCAATGCTCTCATCTCCTCGTCTCAAAATACGAAGGAGGGATCCCTGTCATGCTACCACACTGCGGAACCACTACCCCTGAGCGGCCGAACGAAGCCTTGACAGAGCAACTACACAAACCCTCCTGATATACCACTAACCCATAACTGGCAGTGTGTGCAGATCATGTAACTGGCGACGGGCTCAGACTACAAAGGAGTCGATGATCGCCAGCATGCAATCATGCAAAATGGTGCATAACACTAATGTATGCAAGATACATCTAGTACATAATCCATACCTAGTAAAAACAATATCACTACCCTGATAAACCTATATACACATGGCAAGTATCAAGATACAAACAGGTATCCAGTAAATATGGTATACAATATATATAAGAAAATAGTGATCTACTAGGGCAGATATAAGAAGCGTAACAGAATTACTACTAGCTATAGCAATACTATACATGTCAAAATAGCTTATCTAGAAAGATAAGACAAGATACCCGCCTTCAGAAAGGGGTCCGTATGAAAAGAACCTCCGTCAGAAATCTGACTCAATGTCCTGAACCAACCCCTGGAGGATCAGAATTCCATGGTGAGAATTTATCTAGAATTATTAACTGTTGTTGGATTTAACCCACCCAGCATATTTGTCCCAATACACGTAGCATGCTTAAATGTTTGCCAAGTACAATACTCAACTAGAAGAAGATAATACTTACTTAAAAAAAAAATCTAGAATATAAATAATTATCAAATCTTCTTATACTGAATGAAAAATTAGGATAAATTCTAGCAAACTCTAGTTATTCATTCTTCAATTGTTTTCCAAGCCTGGATTTGCATATGAGGGGTTAAATATAGATTTGGTGGCTGTCAGCATACAACAACATCACTAACCATGGAAAATGACTCGGTTCACAACTCCATTAGCAAATCCAATATTAAGTAATCCCAAGCCCTTATACTAGCTAAAAAACAACATATACTTTGGATGGCAACAAATCGTTTATTTTCATTCCAATGCAGTAATAATTTTTAATCACTCTCAGATACAAGAATCGACCTTGTAAATTTGTGCCCAAAATTCCTTGCTCAGTCCGATTCCAAGCTCACTGCCGAAACCAACAAAAACCCACTGAGATATCTCTTCGATCTCCGTCCCGTTGCTCAGCGGCGACTAGGGAAAGAAACGGCAGAGGGTTAGGTCCGGCGGCAGAGGATTGCGGCTAGGGCACAGAGAATAGAGAAGAGGTGTCAGGGGTCTTTACCAGGCGCGCTCGAGATCCGCAACCGACGGCCGGCGCTGTGCAAGTTCGAAAACGAAGGAGGAGGCGACGGCAGCCGGACAATCGCGGAAAGGAGAAAGAGGAAGCACGGCAAAAGCAGGGAGGGGAGAAGAGATTGAGATGCTCTGCGTTTCCGGCGGAAGGAGGAGGAGTGGTCGTCGGTTTCGACGAAGGAAGGGGAAACGCTCGTGCGTTTCTGAGCGGAAGAAGAGGAATAGCGCTGTAGGGGGGT
>NW_027434231.1:0-1282 GCF_044706935.1 Curcuma longa
GTATTTATACTTTATTTGCACATCTTTCTGAGTTTATTGTTATATCTTGTGTGCATTGCATCCCTTATCTATGTATTTAGGCACATATCTTGGATTTCCTAGTTCGGAGATCTGCTTATTTTTACTTGTTTCAGGGTGGAAAATGGAGCGAAAGCGGGCAAATCAGAGTTACCATTGAAGACAAGGCAAGACAGGGCCGTGCCTCATAGGCACGGCCGTGTCTATTCAGCTACTTGGCCGTGCTTCACAGGGCACGGGCGTGTGCACAAACAGAAGATCACCAAGCCTTGGCCGTGCCTGACTGGCACGGCCGTGCCAACATCCCCCATCAGCTGCAGAAGAGGCCGTGTCTATCAGACACGGCCGTGTTTCAAAACAGAAGCCAGCCGAGACGTGGCCGTGCCTCACAGGCACGGCCGTGTTTCCAATCAGAGAAGCAACTGCTGTTGGCCGTGCCCACAAGGCACGACCGTGTGTCAAAACAAAGGAGCCCCTGCAGCTGACCGTGCCTCACAGACACAGCCGTGTCCAGCAAAATGAGAAGAGACAGGCTTCGGTCGTGCCCCACAGGCACGACCGTGCCTTCAACAGAGACCCAGCTCTTCTGGACCGTGCCTCAGAGGCACGGCCGTGCCCCTGAACAGAAGCCTGACTGCAGTTGGCCGTGCTTGAGAGGCACGGCCGTGTCTCATCCGATGAAGGAGCCCACACGGGACCGTGCCTCCCAGGCACGACCGTGTGAGCGGGGGCGTGCTGACTCGGGGGCTGCCTATAAATAGGTCCTCTTAGAGACCTAGCAAAAGGGGGGGAGACCTTGGAGAGCCACCGGAGCTGTTCTAGAGCCACCGACGCCTGTTTCGGAGCAAGATTCGACGATCCATCCACCGATCCGGCTGCTCCATTCCATCCACATCCCATCTACGCGGAGTTTGCAGTCCGAGGAAGAAGATAAGTCTTATTTCCTGCATTTCATTGTAGTATCTTCGGAGTAAGATGTACCCTTTCTTTCCTTTGCATTGTAACCTCCACGATATGGAGTAGTTCCCTAGATTCTAGGATGTAGGATGAATCAGATGTATTGGATGATTGTACTCTGGATTTGTTAATCTACCGATTTCAATGATTTAATTGTCTATTGCTTTATGGATTTGTGCTTGTGTGATGAATGATTAAATACGTGTGTATGAATCCATGAGGGTAGGAATTAATTGTGAATTGAGGAATCATTAGGCTGTACACCGGGGTGCTTCTGGTTATAGGAAGAAAGCCTTGAACCGGGCGA
>NW_027434232.1:0-1242 GCF_044706935.1 Curcuma longa
CGCAAGTATACGGTTGTCGTCAAGTAATAAAAAGATATCGAACCACAGGGACTGTGTATTAGCTATAGTGATGTCACTAAGATAGTTGTCTAGACTCCAAAGGAAACGGTTGGGTTGAGGATTTGGTTGTGTGTGTGAGAGAAAGAGAGATTGGCTTGGGGTTTATGGGTGAGATGGATAAGTTTAGGACTTCGGTTTCACATCAATGCTAGGCGATATCCCTAATTCATGTTTATTCCCTTACTCTCAATGTTCACCACCTTGTAGGGATTCTAACCAAAATACCAACTCGACCTCGTCAGGCTTTGTTGGCATAAATCGATGGTGTTCTAATGTTACTTAGGTTGGGTTGAGATGATTCTAGATAGCCTGGTTCAAGACTCTCCTGTGTCATGCAGGCGTCCCAGAATACTACTAGATTCCTACCCCCTGTCACAGGGTATCCCTTTAGAGACCTCTCGGTTTGAGATTCTAGATAGCCTGGTTCAAGGCTTTCCTGTGTCATACAGGCGCCCCAGAATACTACTAGATTCCTACCCCCTGTCACAGGGTAGGTGTCCCTTTAGAGACCTCTTCCCAACACTAAACAACCGTTAGTTATCCCTTATGGGGGTTTACCACTATGTAGGAATCACTTCGGACTCGCCCGGTTCAAGGCTTTCTTCCTGTCACGAAGCGCCCCGGTGTACGGCCTAGGATCTCCCTACAAAGTAATCTACCCCTCATAATCATGCATATTTGCTCACACAAACATTTCATCAAACACATTCAAGGCACATACACATGAAACAAAGGTAAACATTTCATTGAATAGGGAAAATAAATCTTCTTGCTCCAGTGTAGGATGGATCGGTGGAGATGAATGGCGAGGTGGACCGACGAAGGATGGAGCATTTAGGGCCTCCCCTAGAGAGGGGAGGTGCTGCCGCCAAGCCAAGACCAAGGGTTTTGGAGAATGACCCAAGATAATCCAAGATTGGGTTTGTTTCCCACCTTTTATACTCACCCAAAACTGCCCTGATTGTCCCTGGTTTACATGGCTCTGCCTCAATGGATTTTTCACCTAGTAAACCTGGTTTTCTTCAATTGGACCCTGAACCAAAGTTGTAGACCATTGAATTATCTTCAATTTGGGTGGTGGACCGACTCATAACTCTATCTGAGCCGAAAGTTATGTTGGTTCGAAGTTTGGTCTGCAGTTTGGGTAGAGCACCCAGTGCGGCCACGGTTAATAGGCACGGT
>NW_027434233.1:0-1074 GCF_044706935.1 Curcuma longa
TCTGCCGAACTCTGCTGCGCCGAAGAGGGTGTCGTCGGTTTGCCTGGGTTCGGGCATTCTAGAAGAAGAAACCAAAGACCAAATTGAAGTTCTCACGGGACAGCCAAGCCACATTGTTGGATTAGGCTGTTGTTGACACCAATTCGAAGAAACAGTCTGACAAGGGAGGATCGGATACTTTGATTTACAGTTTCTGATAACATTAGCTTCTACTTTCATTTCAGCTTTTGCAAATTCAGTTGATCTAGTTCTTGTTAATTCAATCACTTAGAAAATTGGTGAATTCAGTATTTAGATTAATGCTAGTTTTGTTTGGATTTAGTTTGCATTAGCTTTTGTTTCGTTGAGTTCAGAAATCTGATTTCGAGTTGGTGATTTCTGCAGTTCTGAAGGTTCACCCTCTGAATTTTGATTTCTGATAAGTTTCCAGCTTCTAAATTTTGATTGTGCAGTTGATCCAAGTCTCGAATTCCTGCTATTTAGTTCATCTTTAGTTAAGGATTGCGTTCCTAATTGTTTAAGAAGTTTCCTAAGCTTAGTTTGAATTCTTTTGTGTTAAAATTGATAAGTTGAATTCTGATTTCTGAAATTTCATGTTCGTGCCAAGAGACCACAACACCGTGCCAAGTTTGTCCTTTTTGTTTGCATCAAGGTTAAATAGTTAGGGTGAGCCTTTTTCATTACATTCTAGAAGTAGACAACTAGTTTCAATTAATTCAAATTAGTAGCATTCAACTCCATTCAGATTGCATTTAGATCTAGGATTTAGACAAATAGGGTTTTGATAGAATCTTGAATTGCAACTTAGGTTTATTTGATACTTTGGTTTAACGCGTCATCATTAGGTTAGTGAAGTGCCTTTTTCATTTATTTTCTGGATTTTAATTTTAATTTCCTTCTAAAAATACCAAAACCCCCATTTTTATAAGAAAACCCAAAAAAATACGATACGTGAGCTCGAATTAAACAAATTTCTACTAGCCCTTGGAAAAATACGACTCGAGGCCCCTTTACTGCATTTAGTTGAATAAATTGTGGGTTTTCGATAAATTTACAAATTCTAATTTAAAGTCC
>NW_027434234.1:0-2706 GCF_044706935.1 Curcuma longa
ATAGGGTCCCTCCAGCTCAAACTAGCAAAAATAGAGTATCATGATGGTGCCATGAGATGGGCACAAGACATACAGGACCCTGCTGCACCTGCTGACCCTGCTGCTCCTGCTGTTGCTGCTGAGGAGGGTGCACCTGAAGCTCCAGAGGGAGATGCAGCACCTGATGTTCCTGCTCCTGCTCCAGATCCTGCTCCAGCACCATCTGAGGATCGCCTCACACGCATAGAGCAGAGACTTGGAGACTTTTATGGAGAGTTCCTGTCATTCAGACAGGACATTCGTGTGGAGCTCCAGACCATGAGGCAGGACTTGACTGCAGGTCAAGGTCAGATCCTTGATTTGTTGCAAGGACTGCAGGCTCCTCAGGCTCCACCACCTCCTCCTCCTCCAGCAGCTGACGAGTAGATAATAGGAGTTTTTAGATGTCAGGATGTATTTATTGAATATATATTGTTTTTATGTGATTATAAATGCATAATTTCAAATCTTAAGGGGGAGAAAAGGTTGAAATATTTAGAAGAAGTCAAAATTCAACTTTAAAGGGGGAGCTTAAGTTTTTAAATCTAAGAAGTTGTAATTTTGAGTGATTAAAGGAGAAGTAGATTTTGAATTATTGAAGAGAAAAGGATATGAGTTGTGATGTAAAACCTTAAGGGGGAGTTTAATTTCGTTTACTCAAGGAGTTGTAATTTGAAACCTTAAGGGGGAGCTTAAGTGTTTTTAAAATTTCATGGAGTTATGATTAAGGGGGAGCATTTGATTTAAAAAGTGTTTGAAAGAAGTACATGATGTTTAGGGGGAGCCTAGTGGTTAAATCCTAAACTTACATAATCAAACACATTTTAAAATCCCTCAGGAATTTAAACATAGTCTCCAAATCAGAAAAATCCAACTCATTAGAAAAGTTGATACAAACTTGGACATATATTGACTTTATTCAATCACTTTTGGATTTTGTATCAAACTACCATATTTGAGACCAAAATTTTTCAAAAATATTTTTCTCAAATAGGGTTAGTCATAAGTATTGTACGTGTGAAATTTCATGAATTTTTGAAACTCGTACAATTACTTATGCATTTTTCAAATTCGTCTCTGATAACTGAAATTCAGTTTATCAGTCGACTGTCTCAGACTGCAGTCGACTGATGAAGTCGACT
Organism: Curcuma longa; assembly: GCF_044706935.1. Classification (NCBI taxonomy): domain Eukaryota; kingdom Viridiplantae; phylum Streptophyta; class Magnoliopsida; order Zingiberales; family Zingiberaceae; genus Curcuma; species Curcuma longa. Next base: position 1,161 of record NW_027434234.1, read on the forward strand.
GATACACTATGAGTCGACTGATACTTCTGTTTTCAGCATATTTTGAGAATTTAAATTGTTTTTCCCTCCGAAACGATTGTTGGTGCAATATTAAAGAGGGATAGACATTTTTGAGGAGAACTTTACCCTACTTAGTCTAAGGAAATACTTTTTGATCTTTGACAAAAAGGGGGAGAAATATGAATGTTTAAGTTAAGGAGAAATATGAAGTTTTTCATGCCTATTCATATTTGATCATGCTATTCATGCTATCATGCTTTATGATGCTTTTAATACTCTGATGTCATGTGATTCATGCTTTATTTATCATGTTTTAATCACATGCTATGCTTTATATGATTTAAAGACCTAACTTAAACAAAGTTTTGCCAAACATCAAAAAGGGGGAGATTGTTGGTGCAATCTTTGCCCCAAGTGCATTGAGTTTCAATGTTTGGCTAAACCATGTTTAAAGTTAGGCAATACTTGTGATCTAACATGTGTGATGCAAGTTTGCAGGAAAGTCCAAGCGTAGTCTTGGCAAAGAAAAGTCCAAGTGGGTAGTCTTGGCAAAGAAAAGTCCAAGTGGGAAGTCTTGGCAAAGGAAAAGTCCAAGTGGGAGTCTTGGCAAAGAAAAGTCCAAGTGGGAAGTCTTGGCAAGGAAAAGTCCAAGTGGGTAGTCTTGGCAAGGAAAAGTCCAAGTGGGTAGTCTTGGCAAGGAAAAGTCCAAGTGGGTAGTCTTGGCAAAGACTTGACATGACGAAGCTGATGGAAGCATCTCAAGCTAGTGCAAGGATGATGGAGCATCCAGGGAAGGCATGAGGCTATGGGAGGTGTTTGAAGGCCGAGGTCTAGGTCAAGAGAAGCTGAAATGTGATTTTTCAGCTTCACCAGTCGACTGGCCCTGCCAGCAGTCGACTGCTCATAAATCAGACGCACACAGAAAAATCAGTCGAGCCAGAGGAAGACAGGAGTCGACTGGGCAGTCGACTGGTGTTATTGGAGTCGACTGATGCCAGTCGACTGGTCTTGGAACAGTCGACTGCTATTTGAACGTTGGCGAAGATTGGCAAGCATTTAATGCGCTTTAATGCGAGATTTTGTTGCCGATTGAAGCCATCAGTCGACTGGCCCTGCCAGCAGTCGACTGATGCCGAAGAATTATAAAAGAAGCCTGCTCGAGATCAACTCAAGAATTCTGCTATTCTTTCATTCTTTTGTGCTTCTTTTGAGAACGTGTTTGTTCTCTATTCTTGTGCTTTCTTCCTCTCCTCCTGAACACTATTTCATATCATATTTGAGGAGATCGAAAGAGTTGTAAAGGTTTCTCCGCCTTCGAGGTTTTCGAGAAGGAGAAGATTCATAGTGCATCGGGTGTGTGCGTGCGTGTGGATCCTTGGATTAGTCACCTCTGCGGAGGTGGATACCAAGTAAACAAACCGGGTTAGCGTTGATCTGTTGTTTTCTCTTTTATATTTTGCTTCCGCTAACACTCTTGCAGAGAAACAACCAAGAAGAATCGAAAAACGCTATTCACCCCCCTCTAGCGAACCAACCGATCCTAACA
>NW_027434235.1:0-22847 GCF_044706935.1 Curcuma longa
ATGAACTGGCCAAATTGGCCAGCGCGGTGCACACATGGACCATCGAGGAACCCGCCATACAAGAACAACTGATTGCTCACATAGATCACGCCCAGCCGCCTGTCTCCCAAGTCGATTGGAGGGCCCCTTTTATCTCCTTCCTGCGTACCGGTGTTGTGCCCAAAGAAGCCGGTTCTCCACGTACCTTCAAACAAAGGGCGGCCCGTTTCACCCTCACAGGAGATCTCCTCTACAAAAGAGCCTTTTCTCGCCCTCTCCTAAAGTGTTTAAGTGCAGACGAAGCTGACTATGTCTTAAGGGAGATCCACCAAGGCTGCTGTGGAAACCACAGCGGGGGAAGAACGTTGGCGCGAAAAGTCTTGCTAGCCGGATATTTCTGGCCTACCCTACAAGCTGATGCGGCTCCAACTCGCTCGTGCCTGCTCCAGTTGCCAGAAGCACCAACCTGTTCTACACCAGCCCGCTGAATATTTGAAAACTGCCACGATCTCTTGCCCTTTCGACCGATGGGGAATGGATATAGTGGGGCCTTTCCCCCCGGGTCAAGGCTCAGAAGAAATTCTTGCTCGTGGCTGTGGACTACTTCTCCAAGTGGGTGGAAGCTGAGGCCTTGGCCAGGATCACGGAAGACGTTGTTTTGAAGTTCTTATGGCGGAATATTGTCTGCAGATACGGTGTGCCTCGGCAGATCGTATCCGACAATGGGAGGCAGTTTCAAGGCCGCAAAATGCGAGAATGGTGCCAGGACCTCAGTATCCTCCACATCTGCACCTCGGTTTACTACCCTCAAAGCAACGGCCAGACGGAGGTAGTAAATCGGGAGTTGGTCCGAGGATTGAGAGTCCGGCTCGACCAAGCTGGAGGAAGGTGGGTGGAAGAGTTGCACATCGTCCTGTGGGCCTACCGAACCACCCCCCGAGAAGGCACCGGCATGACCCCTTTCCACCTGGTATATGGAGGGGAAGCAGTGATTCCTGTAGAGATTGGCTCGCCATCTCCCCGAGTCCAGGCTTACACCGACAGCGAAGATAATGCAGGACGACGCCTCTTGGAACTGAATTTCATCAGTGAAGACCGGGCAATAGCCCACACCCGACTTCAAGCCTACCGGCAACGCATGAGCACTGCATACAACAAAAGGGTCTTCCCTCGATTCTTTCAAGTAGGGGACATAGTCTGAAAAAAACTTAACCCTATGGGAGACGTCGGCAAATTAGAGCCCCGATGGGAGGGACCGTTCTCGGTCACCAAGAAGATAGATGGAGGATCATATTACCTGGCGGATCAACACGGGAAGGAGCTCAAGCGGCCGTGGAACGCCCAACATCTCCGACCTTTCTATAGCTAAATTCTCTTCTCCTTCACTCCCTCCGTTGTCGTATATCGCTGGGTTCTCCGATCCTGCACAATAGTCTTTTTTACCCTCTCGGCCCTGCCGACATTGTACCCTCTCGGCCCTACGCGCCGACAGTTCGGCCAAGATATATCCGACAGCTAAGTACTACCGGCCTCAGCGACTCTCTCGGCCCTACGCGCCGACTCAAAGACAGATCGGCCTCACGCGCCGACGGCAATAGCCTCAGCGACCCTCGGCCCTACGCGCCGACGGTCCGGCCGAAACAAAGATGACAGCCCTCTCGGCCCCACGCGCCGACGGCTAAGTGCTCCCGGCCTCAGCGACCCTCTCGGCCCTACGCGCCGACGATCCGGCCGAAACAAAGATGACAGCCCTCTCGGCCCCACGCGCCGACGGCTAAGTATTCCCGGCCTCAGCGACCCTCTCGGCCCTACGCGCCGACGGTCCGGCCGAAACAAAGATGACAGCCCTCTCGGCCCCACGCGCCGACGGCTAAGTACTCCCGGCCTCAGCGACCCTCTCGGCCCTACGCGCCGACGGTCCGGCCGAAACAAAGATGACAGCCCTCTCGGCCCCACGCGCCGACGGCTAAGTACTCCCGGCCTCAGCGACCCTCTCGGCCCTACGCGCCGACGGTCCGGCCGAAACAAAGACAACAACCCTCTCGGCCTCACGCGCCGACGGCTAAGTGCTCCCGGCCTCAGCGACCCTCTCGGCCCTACGCGCCGACGGTCCGGCCGAAACAAAGATGACAGCCCTCTCGGCCCCACGCGCCGACGGCTAAGTGCTCCCGGCCTCAGCGACCCCTCGGCCCTACGGCCCTACGCGCCGACGACGATCCGGCCGAAACAAAGATGACAGCCCTCTCGGCCCCACGCGCCGACGGCTAAGTATTCCCGGCCTCAGCGACCCTCTTGGCCCTACGCGCCGACGGTCCGACCGAAACAAAGATGACAGCCCTCTCGGCCCCACGCGCCGACGGCTAAGTACTCCCGGCCTCAGCGACCCTCTCGGCCCTACGCGCCGACGGTCCGGCCGAAACAAAGATGACAGCCCTCTTGGCCCCACGCGCCGACGACTAAGTACTCCCGGCCTCAGCGACCCTCTCGGCCCTACGCGCCGACGGTCCGGCCGAAACAAAGATGACAGCCCTCTCGGCCCCACGCGCCGACGGCTAAGTGCTCCCGGCCTCAGCGACCCTCTCGGCCCTACGCGCCGACGGTCCGGCCGAAACAAAGATGACAGCCCTCTCGGCCCCACGCGCCGACGGCTAAGTGCTCCCGGCCTCAGCGACCCTCTCTGCCCTATGCGCCGACGGTCCGGCCGAAACAAAGACAACAGCCCTCTCGGTCCCACGCGCCGACGGCTAAGTGCTCCCGGCCTCAGCGACCCTCTCGACCCTACGCGCCGACGGTCCGGCCGAAACAAAGACGACAACCCTTTCGATCCCCCGCAGGCTGATGTTTAAGGATTCACAACCCCAGCGATCCTCTCAGACCCACGCGTCGACGGTTCGGCCGAAATAAAAGAGCCATCTTGTCCACTGCTAGGCACTCCCCACGGTTCATCCGGAATGAAAATCAAAAATCCATTTTGATCCCTCACAATCGGAGAGACGATCAAGAAAGTTCTACATAGTGAACGGCCGAACATTCAAAATTCACAAAACAACCCCTTATATACAAAAGGATACATCAAAGGCAAAAGCCAAGATATTTTTATTCAGCGGAAGATTACTTTTTCTAAGAGGACATCATCAAGAAATATAAGAACGGCTAGAGCCTAAACCACCCCCCACGGCGCTGGTGGCATGATACGGGATCAGCTAAACACACCAACCCTAATCACTCCCGTAGCCGTCAGAGTGGTACGTGGGACGCATGGGTGAGATCCAAGGAGGCGAGACGTAGCCAGGAGCCCGCCTGGCTAACTCCCGTTCTCGGGCTTCCATCCGCTCTTCGGCCTGGGCTCTCTCCTCGTCAAACCGCAAAGCACAAGCTCGAGCCTCCTCTAGCTCACGTTCAAGCCTAAGGCGGTGTTCGACCGCCTCGGTTAGCATCTGACCGAGCCTCCGGTTCTCCAGCCTGACCGGAGTCAATTCCTCCTGGAGCTCTCCTAAATGACGCCTCACAGTAGTCAGTTCCTTACCAAGCTGCACCATCTTGGCACAATATGTGGCCGCCCGATGTGCCCACTCTGTGGTCTCGCACCTGAGTTCAAGCCTCTCCGCCCGGAGACGCCTCAACTCCCTTTCCATGGCAGCAAGATCCATGACTATCGCACCCTAAGAAATACAAGCAGAAGGAGGACGAAAATCTTCGCTGACAAGGAATGTCGTGTGGAGAGCCCCGACTAATATAGACGAGCGGGGTGGGAGATGAAGGGGCACGATGCCCGTAACTGTCATTATTCAATGGCATTAATAACCGATGGGACGCATGATGAGACGGCGGTTAAACCTGCTTTACGCTACTCCTTTCTGCCGCTGACAAGTGGTCTCCTCATAGTAGCATCGGATATCAGGCCATCCTTGCGAATGGCCGGGCACGTCTCCAAGCACACATCGATGTTCCTCCTTCCCTAAGCAAGGCCATAAATGCGTCGCTTCTTCTTCTTCCCTGTGAGAGTTCGGAGGTATATCCCCTTATGGTGCTTAACTCTCTCTGAATCCCCAGGTCGCTGGCCCAGACGACTCACATAATCCCCGGGCCAGGCTAAGCCCATGGATAACCAGGAAGGGATCCTAGCCCATAGGAATCCACACCGAGCAACAGGAAAGGATCTCCCGTACAAGCATTATCAACAACAAAAACAAAGGCAGAAACAAATATGAAGTAAGCAAAGAAAGCACGGAAAGGCCAACACTAGCCACCGGTCGCAAGTCCCAACCCAAACCAAGTTAAACATAACAATCTGTCAGCAAAATGTCAAAATAAAGGGGAACAAAACAAAGAGAAACTTCTCCTAATCCGCCCTATCTGACGGCGGCAAGCTTTCCCACGCCTGGCGAGGATCCAAAGCCGACAGGTCTGCATCCCGGGGAAGAAACCCCCGCTCTACGCACTGCCGGATAGCTCCCTCAAAGCCATGCCGAAACATGGAGCTACTTCGATCCGCCAGCATCTCATAGAACTCGCGAGATTTCAGAAAGGCGGCCTTACGCTCCTCAAATCGCCGCATCTCCCCTTCCCGGAAGGCTTGCAGCTCCCTCTGGGCTCTCCCCACCTCTTCACGCCGCCTCTCCTGAGCTGTCTCCCAAGCACCTTTAGCGGCTTGTAGTTCCTCCGTCAAGCGACGCACCTCCGCATGAGCCGCGTCCCTGGCTGACGTGGCCGCCCGGAGGCTTATCGCCGCTTGAATGTCCCTCTCCGACACTGCCTGCACCTGGGACAAGAGGGTGGCGTTGGACGCATTGAGGACCGAAATCTCTTCTTCCTGGCGGTGACATCGAGTCCTTATTGATTCCAGCTCCCCCACCATAGAAATATGTCGGTCTTGAGCAGCCTTGAGGGCGCTTTCAGCTGCCTCCGCGCGCCTCTGTCCCTCCCTCGCGGATGCCGTCAAAGGCCGAAGCGTCTCTAGCTCCTGCACTAAGCCTTGCACTTTTTGATCATAGGCGGCGGCCCGTTGCATCCATTTACCAGCTTCTACTTGTGCCTCCCGCCTCTCCGCCCGCAGTCGCTCCATTGTCGGGGCGGACGCCTCCTGCTCCAGCTCCGTTGTACGGTCGCGTAGGTCTCGGCACTCCTGCATCAGACGGAGGACGAGATTGCGCATACCTTTGGCGGCGGCCTCGCTCTTGCGTATGAACCAGAGAAGATCGTCGTCTATATCCCAGAAACTCATACGGGGCAGAACGTCCCGCTCGTAGGCCCGGAGCTGTTCTTCGTGAGGCCGCCCCGGCCGGCGCCCCTCACGTCCGGGAGGCTGCCTGGATGATCCCTCACCCGGGATCAAATGGCGCGAGGGTCCGAAAGCCGAAGGGACCTGTTCCCTCTGCGGAGGCTGTGAGTGGCTCCGACGTGTCTCCCCGGCCCCTCGGGAAGCCGGCGGGCGGGCCTCTCGTTCAGACGACGTTTCCCCACGCCTATGGCCTCGGCGCTGCTCCTCGGAACGCTCGTGGTCCCGCCTCTGGGCAGGCGCTTCAGGCTCAACCTCCTGCGAGACCCTCGCGGCTAGACCAGAGGGAGAGGATGGAGGAGAAGACGGCACATCCACAACAACCACGGAGGAACCACCTTCTGCAGGAGCGGTTTCGCCTCGCCTCCTCTTGCGAGAACCGCTGGATTCTGGCACCTCCCGAATCACAACCTCCTCTCCAGTCCCTTCCTCGGCCCCCATAGAGGTCATACCTTCAGCCACCGGCAGGGCTCCCTCCGGCGCGGATTGATTGCCCGCCGGCACAGCCGAATCGTCCACCGCCAAGGGTTGCTCACCCTCCCGGACCGCTTGCTCCTCTCCTGCCGCCGCTGAAGTGCCCTCCGACGCCAGTGGAGGTGGAAGGAGGGCTCCGGCGCTGGAGAGCCTCCACTGCAACCGCTGCGCCATAGCGTCGTGAAACATGATTTTTATCAGAAAAAGGTTGCAGCGCAAGTAGGGATGGCCGCAAGTTTTCTCCAAACAAATAGAAGTCGAAGCGATACGCCGCGCCAGTTGGCATATAGCCTCGGAGACGCCTCTTCCTTGACCGTCGATGAATCGACCTCTCCTCCTCTGATCGAACGGTCCGTGTCGTTTTGGGCCGCGCGGTGGCATCAGGTCCCGTCATGCAAGGAGGTCACAGCTGGCGTGTCCCAGCCCGACGGGCCCAATAGAGAATGACAAGGCCTTGGCCCACGAGCCCGGGCGACCGGTGTTACCCTTCCCAGAGCGATGGGGGAGCGCGCATACAGGTTTCTTTGGTCGTTCGTAGCTACGTCTGCCAATATGCAGGAGGCGCACGGAGAAATACATAGCATCACAAAAGGTTCAAAAACAAGTTATGAGTTCGTACAGTTAAACACGTCACTGTTAAAGAAGGAATGACCCAAGACAAAGAAAACCAACACAAGCGCGCGAGGCACCGAGGTAGATCAAGGATGGTCTTGCGGGAGACCAGCTTTGACCGAAGCGGGCAACTCTTCGAAAACTTGCAGGGGATCGAGGTGGCTGAGGTCCGCTTCTGGAGAAATCAGTCCCGTCGCCACACATTGTCGCAAGGCCCCCTCAAATCCATAGCGCAGCATCTGGCTGCTCCTGTCCGCCAAGGCCTCGAAGAACTCCTGGGACTGGAAGAAAGCTGCCTGTCGCTCAGCTAAGTCAGGCTCCACCGCTAGCTCCGGCTCTACCGCTTGCTGCCTCGCGTTCTCCGCCTCCACCCAGGACACGACTAACTCCGCCGACAACCGATCGACCACCCCTGCCACTTCAGATATAGGCAATGGTGGAGATACAAGAGGCATGTGTGTACTCCCCCGGGCTAACAGCCTCTCCCGCTCCGCCGTGGCCTGCCCCAGTTGCTCCCTCACAGCCTTCAATTCCTCCTCCATTACCGCCTGCCTTTGCCGACTTTCTTGAAGATCCCGTTCCAGCTGCTTCGTGTGGTCTTCGCTGATGGCCGCCCGTTTCCTCCAGTCGGCAGATTCAGTGGTCATTTCTTCCAATCTCCCCCTTGTCTGGTGGAGCTCCCTAGGAAGTTCTTCCATCAATGCCCGCAACTGCCGGCGACATTGGGCCCTGTCTCGGAGGAAGGACGGCAAATGTCGATGGACTAGACGAAGCTCCACCAAACCCTGCCGTATAGACTGATATGAACTATCGAGGACCTCATAGATGTCCATCTGACAAAGAACGTTTCGCTCGTACTCCTGCAGCATGTTAGTAAGAGGTGAGGCACCCCCTTCTTCGTCCGTGGCCGTAAGCACAGTGGTCGCTGAAGTGGACGGGGCTGTCTCCCGGGCTTGATTGGCACGAGGGGATGACGTCTCTGCAGGCTCCGAACTCGGAAGGCAAGCCGCCACTTCCACGCGCATCCCTCCGTCTGAAGGTTCGATCATGGACTCCGCGCCCAGGGGAGAAGAGGCTGCTGATGGCCCACTTGCCATTTCCTGCACTACCCCTCCTTCAAGCGCGGGAGACATGGATTCTTCAGGGACCAAGAGAGAGGGCTCATCCACCGCATCTCTAGTAGCCACTTTCCCTAGCGGGTGCTAATCCCTCACTCTGATCCGACTCCGCCTCGTCGGCAAATCTAACGAGCTTCCGCCGTCGCCGAGGGGCCTCCACCACCGCCTCCGAGGACTCAGGAAGGATGTCCTCAGGCGAAGCCCTCGATGATCCCTCGCGGACGAATGTCGCGGCAGGAACCTCCCTACGCCTCTTCCCGCCTGTAACCCGAGGGGTTTTCTTGGACTTACGCGATGAAGAAGGCCTAGATGAAACAGAAGAGGCCACCACGTCGCCCGTGGCCGATCGCTCCTCAGATACCAGCACCGCTAACGTGGAATCGGGGTCTACCGTAGGATCCCCCGGCAGCAATAAGTTGGACTCCACGACCAAACTCCATTTCAGTTCACCATTAATAGAGGCCTTGCGTAGGATTTCAGACAGAGGCAGGGTTAGCGGTCTGTTCACGGGACTTAACCCCGCCCTGTGCAGCAACGCCTCATTCTCCGACAACAGGCTCGCGTTGTATTGCAACCCTAGCACTGTATCCAATATATATTGATAAGCCGTTTCATCCGGAAGATCCTTCAACTCTGGAGATTCAGGTGGATCGTCCAACCAAGGACTAGGCCAAGTATACGGCTGTGGCGGTCTTACGAAAAAGAATTTGCTCTGCCAAGCCCTAATCTTGGAAGGGTACTTCCCCAAGAAATTATACTTGCCTCTGGCAGCGAAGAAAAAGACGCCTTGCTCGCTCTTGCGAAGGTAAAATAGACGATGGAAAGTGGCCGGCTCCAAAGGTATCTGGTATAGCCGGAACAGGATCACCGCACTGGCGATCAGGCGAAAGGAGTTGGGGGCTAGTTGCGAAAGGGATAGCTGGAAGTAATGAGACAACTCCTGGAAATACTGGGGGAGAGGAAAGCGCAGGCCGCCTCGCATTTGATCCTCGAAAAAAGTCACAAATCCTCCAGGTGGATTGTTCGGTCGCTCCTCTGGCAGTGGGATTCGCAACTCATGATCTACGGGAATGGCATACGCCTCTCGGAGGTGCTCTAACGTCGTCACCGCCATCGCGGACTGCTCTTTCTCAAACCATCTCTCGGTGGACGAAGCCTCCGCCATTGCCAGAATAAATGACGAAAGGAGGAAGATGAAGCGCAGAAGCGGCGATGAAAAGACAAGCTCAATGGAGGCTTACGCCGCAAGACATCTTTATACAAGGGGCAAACTAGCCCACAACCGTCCGATCAAGATCCTGGAAAAACGAAACGCCCCAAAAGGCGAATAGGCGGCACGTCTCCGGTTGAATTCTTTTTCCCATCCAACTTGTCCAGTCAGTCGGACCACGCCTCCTTCGACTAGACTTGAGGGGGACGCTTATGATGCGGGAAGTCACGGAAGGCTAAGCGTATGGTCAAAGATCAGGCCACGGGGGCAAACCCCCTCGCCCCGTCAGAAGGGATCTCGTCCCGGCATACTCGCTTAAGTCTCGTCCCGGCATACTCTCAAGTCTCGTCCCGGCATACTCGCTCAAGTCTCGTCCCGGCATACTCGCTTAAGTCTCGTCCCGGCATACTCGCTCAAGTCTCGTCCCGGCATACTCGCTCAAGTCTCGTCCCGGCATACTCGCTCATAGTCTCGTCCCGGCATACTCGCTCAAGTCTCGTCCCGGCATACTCGCCTTAAGTCTCGTCCCGGCATACTCGCTCAAGTCTCGTCCCGACCTACTCGCTCAAGTCTCGTCCTGATATGTCCTGATATGCCTTCGCGTCTCGGCACAGGCCTAACCTCAATGATAGGTTTTAACCCTAGCCCTGATCTTCTGACACCCCCCACTGCCATCACCGCTGGGAAGGCTCAGGGCCGGTGTGCTGCGGGTACACCATTACTTTCGGCGTCCGTCTTAGTCATCCCCACTCGCATTAATGGTGACCTCTCAGCGCATTAATGGCGCTCCTTGTGTTTATACGTGGCGTGTTCTTCCAACCTCGTGGTTTGCACGCATTATCATGAAACGGGCATGGAAGATCAGTATGACCTTCCCTACGAGCTCCTCCTACACGCATGGCCTAGGACAGGAGGGACAAAGAGAAGGTTCTTCTGATGATAATATCCGTATCCAAGGTACATAGTAGCCGCCCTCCTAGACTAGCCTCGAAGGTTGGTTATAAAAGAAGTAACTCATGATCATGCAAGAGGTATGAAAAAACAATATATCTCTTTTCCTTTCCTTTTTGCCCTGAGAAGCAAACCCTAACTTGAGCGTCGGAGTGGCACACCGGGATCACCCGGGGCGCCAGTCTAACCTCTCTTGTTGAGTGAATTGTAGGATCCCGTTGGGAGTTCCCGGAGGTTCCCCAATCAAAACTTTGATCCGTGATCACCCTTGCCAGATAGTCCGTTGACTGGTGGCTTGACCTTCTACGACATTTGGCCGGAACATAATTAATTTGATTAACTAATTAATAGGTGATTAAGATGTAATTAAAGAGAGATTAATTACATAGGTTAATTTGATTAGTCATTGGATTAATAAATGATGAGTTGATTTGGTTGAATAGGGTTAACTGGAGTTCAATTACTTGGGTTGTATTAACCTTAGAATCGACTAGGAATTTTTCTTTGAGGAAAATTAAATATAATATTATATTTTAAATTGTAGAACCTTAATTTGTTGAGCTTGCTATACACAGAGGATTTATTAGGGTTTTATTGTAACGATTCGGCACCAATGAGGAGAAGGAAACAGAGTGAAGAACGGTGGAAAGGTAGTTTCCCGGCCAGCACAGAACCAGAACACAGCTTCAGTGGAGTCACGCCAAAGGGACCGTGGATCTCGCCGTTGCGCTCACGGCAAGACTCGATCGGAAAGGACGAAGCAACTGGATCCTCAGCCTCTACCTCCGATGCTCTGCTACAAATCGCCGCCAGAACATCAGTACAGAGAATTAAAACCAAGTTACCTGTCCTTTTCCGGTGACGACGGAGGTTGAAGATGACCGGAAGTTCTCTGCTACAAATCGCCGCCAGAGACCGATTTCCCTGCTACAAATCGCCGCCAGGGAGAATCGACTACCACTCGGAACCTTCTGTGGATGCGGAAGAGAGCTGTCGTCGGCGTCGCGCGCTGGAACAAATCGCTCTCAGCGGCGGAGTTCAGTTGACAGGGAAGAAGGGAAATCACACCGGAGCGCTCCGCTCGCGGTGGACACCTGTGCGGAGGGTTGGCGCTCGTCTTCCTCAGCTGCTGCCGCCGTCTCTGTGTTGATCGGGAAGGAAGAAGGAGATGAACGGGAGCTCGGCGGAGAAGAAGAACAGTGAAGAATCGCGGATGAGAAATGAACAGTGGCGCTAGGTCGCGATCTCGAGCCCCCCGTAACCCTGTGAACCACTTCGCCTTTTAACCAAAGCCACTGAACCGGGTTTCAATTGATTTGGACCGGCGGAATTGATTTTAAACCGGGATTTGAAATTGGACCAGGCTTTGATGTTGGGCCAGCTGTGATTTGGAATTAAATGGGCTTGAACAGAATAGGCTTTGGGCTGGGCTGGTTGAATCCTTTTGATCTGATTGAGTCAATTAAATTCCAATTTGAGCCCAACTTGAACCCAAGTTTGATTTCTTGCAAATTAATCCTCCAATTTATCATTATCACCATTCTACTTCCTGCAAGCATTAAAGACCACAATTTAATATCAATAAATTTCCATAATTTAATTCAATTTACAATAAAAATCATAAATTCATCCAAAATGAAGAAATAGCCCAAAATCCCTATTTATAATATAAAATGTAGTCCAAACCGGTCCAATCTAACCCTAATTTACCCGATAAAAATGTCAGTTATCAAATCCCCCACACTTATTCTTTCACGTCCCGTGAAAGTAAACTAATATACATTATTTCCCCCCTAACAATGATCCACCAAATTAAGAGTTTGTAATGATAAGCTAAATAAAAGTACCAAATATTAAAGATACAAACAATCCAGAACTTATTTCATACATGGATCAATAACACAGCAATTTCAATCTACTCTGAATAAGCCAAGAATGATGACCATAACCTCACAGGAAAAAAAATAATAAAGTGGCTCATCCTCATAAGCAAGTAATAAGTGGAGTGCTCTCAACAACTCATGGATCATGCCTTACCATAGGCTTGCTCTACTTCTTATCTCCACCACTATATATGCATAAGGTTTCACAATCATAAAGGCTTATTAGAATTGCAAAGAGAATATGCTAAAAGGAATAAAGCTCAACAATGATGTGGAATGAAAGATGGAAAAACAATGCAATAAAGAAGATAAGTGGAAGAAATGAAGACATATGCTATGTTTCCTAGATGAGTCAAGTAAGTAATGCCAAAGAGGTCATATCATCCAAGCTAGCATGGGGAAAAGTTAATAGCAAGACATACCATTCCATCCTCACTACAACAAAAATGACTTTCCGCAGCGCGTCATCCGCAGCGCATATCATAGGCGCGCTGTTAATAGTTGCTTTGACGGCGCGCCCAATAAAATACGCTGCGGATAATATCATATTTTTATCAACCGCAGCGCGCAACAATAATACGCTGTTAAAAATATTTTTAACAGCGCACATTGTACGCCGTTAAAATTATTTTTGACAGCGCATATTGTGCGCCGTTAAAAGTATTTTTAACAGCGTACAATGTGCGCTGTTAAAAATTTATATTGACAGCGTACAATGTCCGCTGTTAAAATTTATAAATTATAATAGGTACATAGTAAGCTGTCATAAGTTGATTTAGAAGGTTTTTAATCGCCGACCCTAATTTCTCCGATTAAGGGTTTCCTCTTAAAAAAAACCCCTTCGCTTCTCTATTTCCCTTCGTTGTCCCCTGCTCGCCCCTTCGCTTCTCCTTCGTCGCCGCCGTTTTGCCGTCTTCGACGCCGACGCCGACGCCGCCTGAACCAGCATCCTCTGCCGTGACCGTCCTTGCTGCCCCATCCGCCCTCCTTGCACGAAGACCGCTGCCGTCGCCGCAGCACGAAAGAGAAGATGACCCTGCTTTGCGTGCCTTTGGTGTCAAAGACGGTGGAGCAGATGGTGGCCGACGCGGCCGCCGCCAAGTCCCTCGGAGCCGACATCGTTGAGATCCGGCTCGACCACCTCTCCTACTTCGACGCCGTCCGAGATCTCCCTCTCCTTCTCCGAGGCCGCCCACTCCCGGCCCTCGTCACCTACAGGTATTTTCTCGTCTTCGCCCCCTTCCCCTCCCCCTTGGTGGGATTATCCTGTTGGCGATCTTTCTGCCGGTTTGAGCTTAGCCTATACTCGATCTTCTAGGTTTCCTTTTCTTGGCTTCAATTTTCTAGTTTGTTTTCTAGTCAATGATCTGAAAAGAGAAGGTGTTTTGTTTCAGTTCTGTATGTCCAGCGGCGGATTCAGGATTTTAGATGGGGGACCGCATACTAAGTGACGAAAATAATTTGCGCAAAAAATTGTTTTTTGATCGAGTTTATTTGTTTTGTTTCAGTTTTCGAATGTTCAGGGGCTATTTGTTTTGTTTTAGTTTCCGTATGTCCAGGGGCGGATTCAGTATTTTAGATGCGGACCGCATATTAAGTGATGAAAAAAAAATCGCCCCCGTCCTCATGTAGATCCGCCACTGCGTATGCCTGTGGTATGTAAGCGTATGCAGTAACAGGAAGGTGGAGCTATACACTTCTTCGCCAGATTGGATGAAGCCTTATCTAATCCTTTTAAAAGCAAGAATACCCAAGCTTTGCTCCCTGGCGTAGCTAAGTTGGTACCTAGGTGGTAGAGTTGCATCAAAGAACCCATGCTTCAATTTAAAAAATAGGAAGAAAAAAAGAGAATCATAGATTCATCATGCATAATCTGAATGCTATCTGAAGCTCTTTTATCCTATCAACGCTTCTACCCTGGATACTGGAAAGTTGTTTTGCGTGCTTAATTAACCAATATGGTGCTGAACTCATGTTATTAAATTTGATTCTAACTTTAAATTTTTATCTTCCTTAGGCCAAAATGGGAAGGAGGTGAATATGAGGGTGATGACAAAGTGAGATTTGATGCACTATGCTTGGCCATGGAATTAGGAGCTGAGTATGTTGACATTAAGCTTAAGGTTTGTGTTTACACTATTGTATGTATTCTTCAAGCAAATGCACCAAAACTGGCGTTTATTGCCACACTATGACTACAGTTAGAGCCACACACCCAAATGCTGAATTTAAATATTTCCAGGAAGAAAAATGATGTGTGCATTGTGATATTTGCAGTGCTAATTGAAGATTCCTAGTAGCTAATTAAGAAATGCCAATGTTATTATATGGCTTCAGCAAGCTACCTTATCTGCAGATGTGTACACTTTGCACTTGCAGGTTGCTGAAAACTTTTTTAAAATCATATCTGGAAAGAAACCAGAGAGCTTCAAGGTTATTGTTTCTTCTCACAACTCTCTGATAGATATTAAAACCCTAAATATCATGCATTAGAGCCATTTATTTGTCTACGCATAAAACTCCACCAAGCCATATTATTCTTAACTATTTGAGATGTGCTGCATGAATTCTTGAGGAATTTGCTAACTAGAACATTGATATTTTCTTGAGAAATTTGCTTAAAAAATAATTATAAACTGTTTTATATTGGAAAGCAAGTTAAACCTCTATTGGTAGCTTACAAGTATTTTAGTGGGTACTGTGGATAAGATTTTGAAGCATGGCATATTTCTGAAAGTGGGTACTGTTGATGTTTGTTTTGGCTGTGATGCAGGTGTTGTCTCACGGTCAAGGTGATACATTGCCCATTCACAAATCTTCTGTCTTATTGTTTTTTTCCCCTTTCAAATGAATTGACATCTGATGTTAGTTTTGTGCTTTGTTGCAATCACGAGGATCAATTGATACAAATGAAGGTTTGGTGGAGCAGTTCAAACAGTATGGTTTAATATTATCATTCTTGTGGTTTAATATTAGCACAAGTAAGAAATACTAAGATGGTATTATCTTTTTTGCTGACAATAGTTTATTACTTTTTTATGCTATTATGTAATTCAAATTTCATGCTTATATTTATGCAGATCACTAGAGCAAAAAACATATGCGAGTGTTTAATTGCATTAGAAGCAACAGACTTGAAGTTTGAGGAAGCTTTTTGTTTATTTCTTCTTGGGTAGGTATTTTATTCTAGGTTAAACATGTCATTTCTCATTTATATGTTTATTTATGAGTTACTTTGTCTTCAGCATGGGAAGATGGAGGCTATTGAAAAGTTTAACCAACTTTTAGTTATTAGAAGTTCTACCACATAGAATTCACTGTCGAGTACAAGCTTAATGGACAAGAACAAGGACACGAGTTCTCTCGATCAAGCACTGTCGAGGAAGGTGGATTTATGGATTTCGACAAGTTAATTGCTTCTCCAGATATGATGCCCAAGTGATATCTTATGTGACTCTTTCTTGCTTGTTGCTACTGGTAAAAGATGTGGACTAATACTTTTGTATACAACATTATTTTGATGTACCCTAAAGAAAAGGGATAAGATTGAGGACAACAAATTATTTTCATGGGTGAAAAAAATGTGAATGTTATATATAATTGTTAGATTATAAATGTGTAATTTTATATGGTATTTGTGTGTGGTATTTATGTTATTAATTATTTGAGTTTTGAGTTTATAATTGTGATTTGAATGGTTTAATTATTTTATTTTATCCACAGCGCACATTGCGCGCTGCGATTGATCACATTCGTAGCGTACATTACGCGCTGTGGAAGCTCACATCCGCAGCGCGCAATGCACGCCGTGGATGATCACATCCGCGGCGCGCATTGCGCGCTGCGAAAGCTCACATCCGCAGCGCGCATTGTGCGCTGCGGATGCGATCATCCGCGGCGTGCATTGCACGCTGCGGATGCCTAACGACTTTTAACAGCTTGCAACTGTGCAGCGTGCGATGTGCGCTGCGGATAGCATATTTGCGCGCTGCGAAAAGTCATTTTTGTTGTAGTGCTCTTGAAAAGAATGATAAATCAATTAATATACAAATCCTAAACTAAATTATTCATAAACAAATATATGCATCCTAAACTAACCAATAGAATATATACAAAGAAACAAAACAAACAATAAAAATTAACTATACACATCCTAACAAAGAAAGAATTATGTGTTAGTGCAGGAAGCACTAGCAGATCAAACCAGAGTTTTGAATATGGAACTAGGATCAAGTTAAGTATGTGGTTTAGCTAACCAGGGTGAATTGAGCTTGCAGAAAATAGATTAAGTCCTAGTGCTGCTAGGCATGAAGTCTTGGCAGAGTCAAAGTGCACCAGGCAGAAGTCTGGACTTGGTCAGGAGGACCAAGTTGCAGAAATCTGGACTTGGTCAGGAGGACCAAGTTGCAGCAGAAGAATGGACTGATCAGGAGGATCAGTTGCATTACAAGTCCTGGGGGGCAACGATAGAGCCGAGCACAAGTCCAACGAGTCAGGAGGACTCGGTTGGCATCAGGTAAATTCTCCCGAGGGAGTGGGTGAGGACGCGTTCCTACAAGGAACAGTATGCGCCGGTCTAACCCAGGATCTCACCTGAGATCCAAAGTTAAGACTCGGAGTTGGTTCGGTGAACTGACTCAATACTTTACATGTTATTTGTGAGCTAACTTTTATGCAGGAAGAAAATCCGACGAATGCTTAATTTCGGCCGAAAAATTGATTTTTCGAGTCTGGAGTCGACCCAGATGGGTTCTGGAGTCGACTCCAGCCGAGTCAGCCGAAGTCCGGAGTCAGCGCGTCGAGTTTTCTGCCAAATCAGCCTGGAGTCGACTCAAGTAAGCTTTTGAGTCGACCCAGAGTCAAAGTCTGATCATCGCTGCCGCCACCGCAACTGGAGTCAACCCAGAACGAGATCAGAGTCGACTCAGAGAGGATAAACGTCGAAGGGATTAAGTTCTATCTGCCACATCTGCTGGAGTCGACCCAGATTGCAATCTGAGTCGACCCAGGTCGACTATATAAGCCCTCCGTGAGCAGCAGCCGTGCAATTCATTCCAAACGCTCTCAAACTCCGTTCCCGCGACCTCTGAGCCTTCATTCTTCGACATCGGTGCTAAGCCTGCTCCAAGCTACTTCAACGAACACCGAGGCGCCGAATTCGATCTCCGGGGAGCGAAAGTTTGGTAACAAAAATCTAGTTCTGTAATTCAATTCATATCATTCTTGTAATCGAGTTTTGTATCAAATTTTTACGATATACTTGCTGCCAGAAAGGGGCAAGTATCTTAGTGGATTGCCCAACGTAAACGGTCAAGGACCGTGGGCCTTGGAGTAGCAGCGTTGTGCTGTGAACCAAGTAAAAACAAACGAGTCATTTTCTTTACTTGCACTTAATTTATGCTTTTGCTACTTGTGTTTAATCGCTTCCATTTCCGCTCTCGAGAAGTTTACGAAAAATCAAAAAGCGTGCAAACACGCTATTCACCCCCCTCTAGTGTGTTTCGATCCTACATTATGAACAAATATACACATCTTATTTATAGAAAAGAATCAAAAGAACTAAACAAGTATATACATAAAAGAAAGAAAAACAAGAAAAGACAGTTTACTCCCCTTTCCCTGGGAAGATGGATCGTCGCTAGAGGAGTCCCTTGATTCTTGATCGCCCTGGGTTCTCAACTCTGCAGACAGATCCAGCCAACATCGATGAAAGTGATCCTAGGGACTCAGTGCAATTCCCTACACTTTCGTGCACCTCTCCAATATAGACAAGCCACGACCAAGTCATAGTGCACCTAACATCAACACCCTCAAGATCATTAAGATAAACGAATTAAGAATTAAAAATAAATGAATGAACAAATGAATAAATAAATAACTGAATAAATAAAATCAGCTAATAAATAAACAAATGCACAAAAGAATAAATGAATGAAAGAATCAATGAACAAACAAACAAATAAATGAAATGAATAAACAAAGAAGAACACCTCTATACAGTCTAAAATAAACAAACATCATTTGAATCCCCGGCAACGATGCCAAAATTTTGATGCGGTGTTTTTGTATGGGAATTATTTATTTACATTTTCCCTTATTTGGTTGTCACTAACACCCATCAAAAATTTTTTATTTATTTATTTACCAAACCTCTTTATTATCGTCTTAATTGGTATTGAGAGGTCCGGGCCGTCTCTCTCACGGACTCAATGACCGGATGTTATTCTAGACCTATGGTACAGGATTTTATTATGTTTTATTCATCTAACTATCTACAACTTTATTTATTCACAATTAAATACTACAATTAACAAAATATTCTAAATCTACATTATTTACAAATTAAGTTAAATCATACATCCTATTTACAATTTATACATACAACAACTATGTTACAATTACAACATTCCCATATACAACAACATTATGTCTTATATAGAATCCCATACTAAAATACAATTGAAAGACAAACAAAATACAAACCTACAATACAACAACATATTAACATCATTATACAACACTTAAATCATACAACATACAAACATTTAACTTACAAATATATACAAATTACACTTCACATGCTATGCAACCGGTTGCAATCAAATAAGACATATCATGCACCATCCAAGTGACACAAGCCTATTTCATCATGATGGAAAGCTATCACAATAACCAACTGAATCATGCATTCAACTAAGATTCAACATTCATACACGAAACTCAACGTTCAATCGATCATCAACTCAATTTCACAATGCAATTCATTATCCATGTGCACATGTTTTAAACCACTAAAACATGAATCTAAACGGCTACAAAATCTTCATAACAGCCACCCTAATCCTTCACCATTCAATACAACAATGTATAGATCAATAACATACAATTGAAACAAGGTTAACCTTTCAATACATTGCAAATTCAGTTCCAAAACATCCCAATAACAGAAATCGTAAATCCCACAAGGTTCTTTAATTCAATTGCATCATACAAAATCAATACTTTCACAACCGAATCAGTAAACTCTTTACCATTCAGCACACAAGGAAAACAACAAGGGGGGTTTGATTTTAACAGCTAGCAACAGAATTGAACAAACAACTAAAAGAGAATTTGGATTAGGGTTTTCCTTCCCTCAACAGCGCCAGCACCAGTGAAGGGAGGAGAACAGGGGAAATGATGCGGATGGGGATACCGATCAGCACAAAACAGAGGGTCAACCTCCTTCAGTTCACACCGCACAAAGGAGATGAATCGCACCAGGGCCGAGAACCCTAGGTGGAGCACGGCAGAGAGCAAGGATCGGGGGCCAACCTTCATCCATCGCCAGCTGCAATCCAGCAAACAGAACGTTAGAAGAATGGAATTACAACCCCTTACCTTGTTTTCTCCGGTGAATGAAGACGATTGAAGCTGAGCACGAGTGTCCTTGACGCTTCCGAATCCACTTCAGTGTAGGGCATTGTGCTAGAGTTCAATGAAGATGGAGCGCCAGAGAAGAAGATGGAGAATCCACCCACACCCATCTTCTCTGGGCTAGTTACTGTCGAGCACCGGTGGCTGGAGAATCCACCCACAACCTCCGTTCCGCGACGACGGGGAATAGGATCTCAGCGCCTCCGAATCCACATCGACGTTGAGATCCAGCAAGGGCGACGGCGAAACCCAATGGAGATGAGGGTTGCTCTGTGTTGACCGGAAGGGGGAAGATGGACTTGCGACGCCGAGAGCTCGGTGACGGCGTCGCGACAGCGGAGAATCAAGGAGAAGAAGAAGACCTAAATCGCGAGCTCCCTTCAGCTGAACTGGCGTTTTTCCTTTTAAATGTTGCGATTAAACCGAAGCTTGAGCCGGCTGGAATCAAAGGAGTGAACCGGTGCTATTTGATTTGGACCGGGCTGATTTTGGTATTGGGCCGGATTTATTTGGGCAGGATGAAATTAATTGAAGTGGACCGGGCTTGGTGAATGTATTGGGCTAGCTTGACTTATGAGTTGCAATTGAATGGAACGGGCTTAGCTTCAATAGAACCCAACTGATTTGGGTTAATGTTGAATTGGATTAAGCTGATCGAACTGAATTGACTTGACCCGAACTGAATTGAACTCAGTCTGAACCTCATAATTGAAATTTAACCCGTTTTAAACTTGATTGAGCCACATATGAATCAAATTTGAACCCAAACTCGAATCAAGATTAACTTTCTTCAAATTGATTTCCTACAAGAATCAAATGCACAAATTAATATCCATAAAATCCGTTAAATTAATTAAAATCACAATAACCACAACAATTCATCCAAAATAAAGAAATAGCCCAAAATCCCTAATTATGATGTGAAATGCGATGCAAACCGGTCCAATCTAACCCTGATTTACCCGGTCAAATAGCCAGTTATCAAGGCTCTCACTGTTGGTTCTTCATTGAACTAGAACTTATCAAGGCATCCCCTTGTGGTGTTCAAGACTTATCAACCTCCATCCCAAGGTTGTGGCGTCTTCCATCTTCATCTATACCAAGGTTCGACTTTCTTAAGTATCGGGTCGAGGTTCTATTCATCATTCTTATCGATTTAGACTTTCCTTCTTTCTTTCTTCAATTCGTTGTGGGTTTTTGAAATTTTTCTCTATGGGTTCACATCAGCATGCATGCATGGGAACCACATCACACAATAACTCATCTTCATATTTGCCAATGGAAATTGCTACCAAGACTTGCTTTGTCACCTTGACTTCACCGCAATCATTCAACCATTGAAGTCTATAAGGACGACGATGTTTTTGAGTTGGGAGTGACAATTTCCCTACCAAATCTGTACTTGCCACATAGGTGCAACTCCCACTGTCAATAATAACATTGCAAACTTTGTTATTCACAAAGCAACGAGTATAAAACAAATTATCCCTTTGATTATCTTTTTCCTCCTTAACTTGCATATTGAGAACTCGTCAGGCCACCAATAAGTCTCCAACAATAGCATATTGCTCATCATCACTATCCTCCTTTTGGGGCACTTCTTCATCTACTTCATCGTCATCTTCCAACTCAAGTTTGCCTTGGGTGTTTATAGCCATCACCCTTTTGTTCACACAGTGGCTGGCTATGTGACCACACCCTTAACATTTAAATCACTTGATATCATGAGATTTGGAAGAAATGGATTCGCTATTACCTTGAGTAGTGGATGGTGTTGGTTAGGGCTTCTTGAAGCGTTCAAACTTTGGCTTGTTTTGAAGTTGTTCCTCCCTTCTTGGAGTTGCCTACCAATGTTGTTTGTATCCATTAGTTGCCCCCTCCTAGCCAATCCTTCCATCTTGAATTGTTCCTTCACTTTTTGTGCTTGGTGGACCATGTCTGACAACTCAACATAATGCTGCAATTCAATAATATTAGCAATTTCTGGATTTAATACATGCAAGAACCTAGCCATGGTGGCTTCCTGATCTTCATCCATATTAGCCCGAATCATGGACAACTCCATATTAGCCCGAATCATCCACACTTTTGAAGCCTTGAGACAACCTCTACAGCTGCTGATATAAACTCCTATAATAATGGCTGGTTACAAATGTCCTCCTCATCGGCATCTTCATCTCCTCCCAAGTAGACACAGGTTGATCTATTCTTTCTCTGATTCATCACCATTTGATCCCACTAAATAATAGCATAATCAGTTAATTCAATGGCAGCTAGTTTAACCTTCCGAAGTTCTAAAAAAATATGAAATCAAATACTATTTCCATCTTAGTTTCCCACTCAAATAAACTTCAGGATCATTTTTATCTTGAAACGATGGAATCTTCAGCTTTATACCTCCCAAGTCATTAGCCCTTCTGATGTGAACCCGTGAGAAAAATCTCAAGAACCCACAAGGAATTGAAGAAAGAATGAAGGAAAGACTAAATCGATAAGAAGGATGAATAAAATCTCGATCCGATACTTAAGAAAGCCGAACCTTAGTATAGAGGAAGAGAGAAGATGCCACAACCTTGGGATGGAGATTGATCAAGGGGAAGCCTTGATAAGTTCTAGTTCAATGAAGAACCAACAAGTGAGTCTCACCATGCTTTAGATTGAAAATATGCCAAAGATACATGTGTGGCCTGTTGGGATCGTCCCGGTGCAATGCGCGTATCTACATGTTTCGTAAACATGCGCAGCTGAAATTTACAGAAATAATTACAACTAATTATTAAACGACATACACATGCATAAGCAGGAAATAAACAAGTACAAAGCATGACAGGTCTGAATAACAATTATTCTACGTGCATAAATAAAATTTGCAGAATAAAAGATTATTTTACGCGTACCTCATGGATGATGACGTTGAGCAGTGTTGGTATCAATCGAGTGGTCCTCGTCGAAGTCCCACCTCTACTAGTGATCTACGCCAAGCTCCCGTTTGGACGGCTTTGGAAGCCATGAGTCACGTCATCGTCTTCGGTACTAGCCAATGATCGATGACGATCGAATCGAGAGAAGCCTTATTCTGGAAACCACGCAATAACATTTGTCGCGATTATTCCGGGGCTTTTAACTATCACTAAGAATCATATTATCGATGTAGTTTTCGATGGTCACACTTTGACCGTCGATAATGGACAAACGATCGGAAACTCTTTCCGATAATGATGGAAAAATTTTTGATCACTTCACAAGCTCTCAGGGCAAACCCTAATTTTCGACAATGACATGCAATGGCCGAAAACAATTTTCGACCATCAAAGAAATTTTGATAACAATTTAGGGTCCTCTCCGGCAACCAATTCTCCCAAACAAGCTTCCTCTCGGGAAGGCACCAAGCTCTCTTCCGTGGTGGCAGCAACCCAAAACCAGTGGCAGCTGCAGCAAAACAACAAGAGGAGAGCACGAGGCTGGTTGCTAGGATTTCAGAGTTCTCCCGCTTCCCTTCCAACGGATACGCTCTCCAATGAACGGCAACGGGCGGAGCAAAAACCCGAAACGGGAGTCAGTGCAGGTTCTTCTCCTTCTCTCGGCCGAAGCAGAACAAACACATGAGGGAGAGAGCAATCACACGAGCTAGGGTTCCGGCTCAACTCATCTCTAGTTGAGTTTGCCACGAGTAGAGAAAGTCTAGCAAGCTTTGCGACGGCGAACAGAGACGACGGCGTACTCGTGGAGAAGAAGAATCGCCACGATCCCCTGCTCTCCTCTGTTCTTCTCGCGCGATGGCTCCGGAAGAAGAGCGCCGGCGCCGCTTGGAGCAACGCCACGCCCGCCGGAAGTAACGCTGCGCCCGCCAGATAACACCTCCGGGCCCGCAAGAAGCAACGCCATGACTCACCGCACGCCGTGCCCTTGATGGAGAAGAAGAACGG
>NW_027434236.1:0-1496 GCF_044706935.1 Curcuma longa
GTGTTGGGATCGTCCCGGTGCAATGCGCGTGTTTACACGTTTCAGAAACGTGCGCAGCGGAAATAAAACAATAATTAAACTAATTATTATCACAACACACGCATGCATAAATAGGAAAAACATGTACAAGGCATGACAGGAAATTAAAATTTACTGAATAATAATTATTCTACGTGCATAAACCAGAATAAAAGTATGCGTACCTCTTAGATGACGTTTGAGCGGTGTTTAAATCAATCGAGCTGTCCTCGTCGGAGTCCCGCCTCTACTGGTGATCCACGCCAAGCTCCCGTCTGGACGGCTTCAGAAGCCACGAGTCACGTCATCGTCTTCGGTACTAGCCGATGATCGATGACAATCGAATCGAAAGAAGCCTTGTTCCGAAAACCATGTAACAACGATTATCATGATCATTCCGGGGTTTTCTAACTATCACCGAGAATCGTATTCTCGATGTAGTTTATCGGTGATCAACCATTGACCGCCGATTTAGGATAAACGACCGAAAATCCTTTCCGATGATGATGGAAAAATTTCTGGAAACTTCGTAAGCTTCCGCAAAATTAATAAACGATCGTCTAACGATCGAGATTTGTTTGGCAACGGTTGAAAACTTATCCAACAGCTGGACACAATTTCCAATGATCGGACAACAAATTCCAACGTCCCAAAAACCCCTAATACATACCACCTTCCTTCTCTTCTTACAACACATCCCCTCTTACAACACAAAACCAACACATGATTAACATTGGTTTTTCCCTCTCGGTTGGTTACACACAAACAGAGAGACCTTTGTTTCATTCAATGACAATCCAACAGCACCTCCTCTGCTGCCTTTTGCTCGCGGGAGGGATGAAGGGAGGCTGCTACTTGTGTTCTCCAACGGCAACACAAAACAGAGGTGGAAGAAAGGATGGTGGTGTGCTGGTCAGCGCCCGCGTGCAGGAGGAAGAAGAACTTCGGTGCCTTCAGCCCTTCCACATTTTTTCTCCGGCGAGCAGCACGAGCAGAGACGCCGGCAGAAGGCGGTGTGTCACAGGGAGTTGCCACGAAACTAGAGTTCCGGGCTTCTCCTCCTCCTTGCCGGAGACTCTCCTCCACACTCGCCAGTGCTGCCTTGCGGTTGGGAAGGAGAGGAGAAAGCTCGGCGTCGCACGGTTGGGAAGAGACCAAGCAAAGACATGGGCTTCTAGCTAGGGTTCCATCCATCTCTATTGTGCTCGCGAAGGAGGAGGTGCTAGGTTTTCAACACCTTTCCTTGGCCAGGCGGCGGCTTCGCAGGGAAGAAGAACAGGAGAGTTGCGGCCAAAATCGCGTACACAAGCTTATATGGAGCTACAGTAGCCGGCCAAGGTTAATAAGGTTTAAACTAGCTTAAATCAGATTAGGGTTTTTGGCTAAACCAGATTTTAACCATAATCACTGTAGCAAATCGGGTTAAGCTTTGGTTCACTTAGTTCACTATCCAAACGAACTCTGATTTGATCGAAACT
>NW_027434237.1:0-1610 GCF_044706935.1 Curcuma longa
TTACACTTTATTTGCACATCTTTCTGAGTTTATTGTTATATTTTGTGTGCATTGCATCCCTTATCCGTGCATTTAGGCATATATCTTGCATTTCCTAGTTCGGAGATCTGCTCTTGTTTTTACTTGTTTCAGGATGGAAAATGGAGCAAAAGCGGGCAAATCGGAGTTACCATTGAAGACAAGGCAAGACAGGGCCGTGCCTCATAGGCACGGCCGTGTCTATTCAGCTTCTAGGTCGTGCTTCACATGGCACGGGCGTGTGCACAAATAGAAGATCAACAAGCCTTGGTCGTGCCTCACTGGCACGGCCGTGCCAAATTCCCCATCAGCAGCAGAAGAGGCCGTGTCTACCAGACACGGTCGTGTTTCAAAACAGAAGCCAGCCGAGGCGTGGCCGTGCCTCACAGGCACGACCGTGTTTCCAATCAGAGAGAAGCAACTGCTGTTGGCCGTGCCCACCAGGCACGGCCGTGTGTCAAAACAGAGAGTCCCCTGCAGCTGGCCGTGCCTCACAGACACGGCCGTGTCCAGCAAAAGGAGAAGAGACAGGCTTTGGCCGTGCCTCAAAGGCACGGCCGTGCCTTCAAACAGAGACCCAGCTCTTCTGGACCGTGCCTCAGAGGCACGACCGTGCCCCTGAACAGAAGCGTAACTGCATCCGGCCGTGCCTGAGAGGCACGGCCGTGTCTCATCTGATGACTGTGCCCACACTGGGACCGTGCCTCCCAGGCACGACCGTGTGAGCGGGGGCGTGCTGTCCGCGGGGACTGCCTATAAATAGGTCCTCTTAGAGACCTAGCAAAAGGGGGGAGACCTTGGAGAGCCACCGGAGCTGTTCTAGAGCCACCGACGCCTGTTTCGGAGCAAGATTCGACGATCCATCCACCGATCCGACTGCTCCATTCCATCCACATCTCATCTACGTGGAGATTGCAGTCCGAGGAAGAACGATAAATCCTATTTCCTGCATTTTATTGTTGTATCTTCGGAGTAGGATGTACTCTTTCTTTCCTTTGCGTTGTAACCTCCACGATATGGAGTAGTTCCCCTAGGATATAGGATAAATCAGATGTATTGGATGGTTGTACTTTGGATTTGGATTTCAATGATTTAAATTGTGGAATGAATGATAAAAGGAATCCATTAGGCCGTACACCGGGGCGCTTCGTAACAGGAGGAATGCCTTGAACCGGGCGAGTTTCCGAGGGGTTTCTTGATTCATAGTTAGTTTCTATGAGGGATAGTTAGCGGTCATTCGTTGTAGGGGAGAGGTCCGTAAAAAGATATCCTGTGACAGGGGATAGGGTTCTTTTAGTATTCCGGGGCGCCTGAGTGACACGGGAATGCCTTGAACCGGGCTTCTAGAACCATCTCAAACCGACAATGATGACGTAAGAACACCAATGCTTCATTCTGAGGATACCTGACGAGGTCGAATTGGATATATTGGTTAGCATCCCTACAATTGAACAATTATTGAGGAAAGGTAGAGGATCCAAGTCAATTAATCAATACACTGAGGAGTCCGAAGTCCTAGGATCGCTTCACAATCCATTGTCACAGTCGATTCCTTTCTCCGGCTCTAGGATAAAGTAACTAGAATACTCCCT
>NW_027434238.1:0-1209 GCF_044706935.1 Curcuma longa
AACCTACTTACCCGAAGCATACATATACACCCTAACTTGCATTTCATGGCCGAAGCTAGCATGATTTCTTCATGTTTTAACATATAAACTGTAAAACTACTAGAAAACATGAAAACCATCAATAAGTTTCTATGTTGCAGGGTGAGAAAAGTCTTACTCTTTGTTCTTAATGTCCACAAAAATAAAAGGACTCCTTGACTTGCTATCTTCTTGAGATTCTTCTCCCTTTCTTCAAACCTTTCTTAGCCCTTGGTTCAACCCCTTTACTTGACAAAAGATGATGATGAGCATCCTTAGATCTCTCGGCCAAAGAAAGAAACCAAAGAAAGAAACAAGAAAACAAGAAAAGAAACCAAGCTCTAGCAAGACTTACCTTTCCTTTAACCTTTCTTCCTAACTCTCCCTTGGAACTTGTAGATGGCTAAAAGCTTCCAAAGTGCTCGGCCACACCAAATAAAACTCAAGGAGAACAGCAGGTTTCGGCAAGAAGAAGAATGAGAGAATGAGGAGAATGAAAATCAAATGGAGTAAAAGTGACTAAGAGGAGTAACTCTCCTCATTACTCTCATTTAATCCCTTTAGGTAACCCCCTCTCCTCTCTTAACTCTCACATAACCTCCCCTTCATGCTTTATCCGACCAACACATCCAAATAAGAGGAAAAGAAATATTGTTTCGGTGATAATGTGAAGGGGAAGCAATTACAAGTGGAGAGAAAATTCAAATGAAATCTTTACCTTAATTTCTCTCCTTAAATGCCTCTCTTGTAACCCCCCTCCACCTCATCATTTTCAAAAATTCAAACCCATATCCATACCTATTTTCGTTGGGGAAAACAAGTGGAGAAATAAAGTGGAGTTTAGTTTACTTCCATGTATAACCCATTGCATTTAATGAGATGATGTCATCTCCCATTTAAGTTTATTTCCTTTATGTCTCTAACAAGAAACAATCAATTGCTCCTATGGTTAACTCATGGCTTGCTATACATTAGGTCCAAGGTTCAATCCTTGACACCTCCATATATATATACATTTTTTTCCTAGCAAGATCACATGGAATTAACCCCTCAAGAAGCATCATTTTAGGCCTATTAAATCTTTAAAGCCTAAATTAAGAATTTATATAAATTCCTTCTCACATAATCTTAAATCTATCATTTTTATCAATAAATATCCAGAATTTATCACAGAAAATTACGGGTATTACA
>NW_027434239.1:0-2607 GCF_044706935.1 Curcuma longa
CCGCTGCGCGTCCTCCCGAGTAACAGCGTAGACACGTCCAACCTCAGTGCTGGACGGCTGCGCCATCGGCTGAGAAGTAGAGGGCCGCCACTCCGTCGGAATATGACTCGGAGGAACTGGAGTCGGAAACTGAGGCTGCTGCTGAGGTAGCATATATGACTGAGGTACCGCTGCAATGTACTGCTGAGTAGGATAACGAGCCTCTGAACTGACCGGGTACTGAAACACTGTCTGTGGAACTGCCTGGTCGCTCCCCTGAAGCATATACATCTGTGGCGGGGGTGGTAAGGGTCGCTGCTGCTGCGGAGCTCTGGGTCTCTGTGTCTTCTGTGATCTCTGCTGGAGTAAACGTCCTCCTGAAGGTGCAGCATCAGTAGGCTCCAGCTGAGCCTTCAGAGTACAATCTCGGACAGTATGGCCTGGACGCTTGCAATAGTAACAGATAGGCTGATCCAGTGGGCAATCATCCACCATATGGCTATGCGATCCGCAGCGATTACACTTCCTATTTTGATCTCTCTGGCTCGTCTGAGAACTACCATGGAACCTCCCTCTGGATGACTGTCCAGTCCTCTGTCTCTTCTGACCAGTCGGCTGAGAATCCTGACTCTTCGTCTTTCCGCGAGCACTCTGCTTCACTATCTCTTTTTCTTTCTCCTTAGATATCTGCTGGCGAGTCAACTCGATGGCCAGTGCTCGGTCTAAAGCCTCTCTGTATGAACTGATAGAAGACCCCGACATCCTGTCTCGGATGTAAGCAGCGAGGCCCTGTATAAAGTGATCCATCCGATCCTCATCTCGTGCCACCAGCTGTGGACAAAACTCTGAAAGTTTCTTGAATTCCGCATTATATTCCGTAACTGACCTTCCTCCTTGCTTTAGACTCATGAACTCCTGACGGCGTGCCCTGCGGAAAGTCGCCGGAAAATACTCTCTCTCAAATACATCTCTGAAAGAAATCCACGTCACCTCCCGCTCTCCGAATATAACCCTCTGGGTCTTCCACCAAGTAAGGGCCTCATCTCGGAGATGATAAGTAGCCAATCCGACCTTCTCGGCGTCCGTAATATCCATATACTCATACGTGTCTATCAGATTCTCCATCCACGACCGAGCTATCCACGGATCAGATCCTCCGTGAAATAAAGTGAAACGCTCCTTGGCCGCTTTGGCCAAAGTCATAATACGGCTCTTAGCAGCCGGAGTAGAGGTGGGTATATCGGAAGAAATCCCCTGGGTCTGACCTCTCGGCTCTCCGATCGGAATATCACGGTTTTGATCCCGTATATCCATCTCCTCAATAAGATCGGGCTCCTCTGACGTCTCAGATCGTCCCAGGTGTCGACCTCGTCCTCGGCCTCGGCCTCGAGGTATAGGGGCCATATAGTAAAATGTACCTGATACACGATCAATATAAATTTCTACCCAACTAGCAGAGATATACTAAAATACTTACAGGTTTCTGCCGGAGATCTTTGCCATGCCATTTCCATCTCACGATCTGGATCGAGCAACTCAAAATCCGATAAACCCGATACGCCGACAAATACGACTTTCGGTTACTCGATACAAAACAACTCCGAACAAACCTAAGTCCTAAAATGCAACGATTAATTCCGGAAAACTAATCGTAAAACCATGCAACGAAATGCAACGAAATCCAAGGAATGTAACCTAACCGCTCTGATACCAAAAATTGTCACGACCCGGAAGATAGCTGTCCGAAAAATTTCGGCAGCACCTCCCCAGTATCACTGACAATTCCCTGTATACAAACACATATAATAAAGGCCAACACGGCCTATCCATACTACAAAATATGGAATATATGCTATACAAAAGTAAAAGGTGACCCACACGGCCACATACACATCCTACACAATACTAACGAGAAAACTCGTCAATACGCAAAACACAAAATCATAGAAACGGTAACACAAGTCCAATAAAGTCCAGTACAATGGAAATGAAATCATAAAGTCCGATACGACAGAAAATAACCAACGATACAGATATATCATCACAAGCCACAAATACATCCACACACACAAAGTGTCGTAGTCGTGAGATGGCGTAGCTGGCAGATCTCTGGCATCCTCTGTAAGCTCTACCTGATATCTGGGAAGACAGAAAAATCCCAGGGTCCAAAAGGTGTGAGTACAGATACTCAGTGGGTAATATAGAAAGACAGTGCATGAAGTAAAGAAGTAGCAAAAGAATAGGTACATACCAATGTCATCAAAGTATCAATAAGGTATCTGCAGATAATAAACATCTAACATGGATCTCATGTAATGCAACATATGAATGACATGTCAAACATAGTGCAACAATCAAGAGTCAAACAGGTAGACAATCAAAATGCAGGATCAGTGCGGTCCAATACATATATATCATGCACATGATGCACATATGCATGATGCAACTGCCCCACTCACTACAGCACTCGTGCAAGCATCTGAGGCTGGGATGGCCGGCATCGGGGGATCAGTACTCCGCGCCCTACAATCAAGTAGTCCGGTGATCCAAATCAGAGATCAGAGTCCCGCGTCCGGGTGATCTCGTAGCTATGATAAGCTACAAATCCTATGGCCGATATCTGTACTC
>NW_027434240.1:0-1454 GCF_044706935.1 Curcuma longa
TCCAAGTGGGTAGTCTTGGCAAAGAAAAGTCCAAGTGGGAAGTCTTGGCAAAGAAAAGTCCAAGTGGGAAGTCTTGGCAAGGAAAAGTCCAAGTGGGAAGTCTTGGCAAGGAAAAGTCCAAGTGGGTAGTCTTGGCAAGGAAAAGTCCAAGTGGGTAGTCTTGGCAAAGACTTGACATGACGAAGCTGATGGAAGCATCTCAAGCTAGTGCAAGGATGATGGAGCAAGGGAAGGCATGAGGCTGTGGGAGATGTTTGAAGGCCGAGGTCTAGGTCAAGAGAAGCTGAAATGTGATTTTTCAGCTTCACCAGTCGACTGGCCCTGCCAGCAGTCGACTGCTCATAAATCAGACGCACACAGAAAAATCAGTCGAGCCAGAGGAAGACAGGAGTCGACTGGGCAGTCGACTGGTGTTATGGTGAGTCGACTGTTGCCAGTCGACTGGTCTTGGACAGTCGACTGTGATTTGAACGTTGCAGAAAATTGGCAAGCATTTAATGCACTTTAATGCGAGATTTTGTTGCCGATTGAAGGCATCAGTCGACTGGCCCTGCCAGCAGTCGACTGATGTTGCAGAGTTATAAAAGAAGCCTGCTCGAGAATTGATCAAGAATCTTCGCTATTTTCTGTCTCTTTGCGCTTCTTTTGAGAACGTGTTTGTTCTCTATTCTCTGCTTACTTTCTCTCCTCCTGAACATTCTTTCATATCATTTTGAGGAGATCAAAAGAGTTGTAAAGGTTTCTCCGCCTTCGAGGGTTTTCGAGAAGGAGAAGATTCATAGTGCATCGGGTGTGTGCGTGCGTGTGGATCCTTGGATTAGTCACCTCTGCGGAGGTGGATACCAAGTAAACAAACCGGGTTAGCGTTGATCTCTTGTTTTCTCTTTTATATTTTTGCTTCCGCTAATCTCTGTGCAGAGAAAGATCAAGAAAAATCGAGAAACGCTATTCACCCCCCCTCTAGCGAACCAACCGATCCTAACAAGTGGTATCAGAGCCGGTTACGTTTCGGAGGATCTAACAATCAACCGGAGCAACTCATGGCATTCCAAGAGGGTTACAGCACCGCACGACCACCATACTTCGATGGAAATGATTTCGCCTACTGGAAAGGTAGAATGGAATATTATTTAATGAATGACATTGAAAATTGGTTTAGTATTGTAGATGGGTTCGAGATACCCAAAGACCTTGAGGGAAAAGCTATCCCTACAAAAGACTGGACGAAAGATATGTGCAAGAAGGCACAAGCCAACGCCAAAGCTACAACGACCCTGCAATGTGGGCTATCAAAAGAGCAATTGAGCAAGGTCGGACCATTTGATTCGGCCAAAGAACTATGGGAGAAATTGATCGAACTAAACGAGGGATCAACCGAATCGAGACGAGCCAAGAAGGATCTTTTGGTGAGTCAACTACAATCCTTCACGATGAGATCCAATGAGACAGTAAGT
>NW_027434241.1:0-12656 GCF_044706935.1 Curcuma longa
AAATCATGATCTTACTGGTTCTAATGGGGAAGATCTTACAAGTCTGGAAAAGGGAACGTATCAAAGGTTGGTTGGAAAATTACTATATTTGTCTATGACTAGGCCTGACATCACCTATGCTGTTAGTGTGGTGAGCCAGTACATGCATGCTCCTAAAACTGTCCATATGAAGGCTGTTGACAGGATTTTAAGGTACTTAAAGTCATGTCCCGGAAAAGGCTTGTTGTTCAAAGGAGGTGGTAATCTGAAAGTGGAATGTTATTCTGATGCAGATTGGGCTGGTTCTCGAGATGATAGAAGGTCCACTTCTGGCTATTGCACTTTTTTGGGAGGAAACCTGGTAACTTGGAGAAGTAAGAAACAAAATGTTTGTGCACGGTCCAGTGCTGAAGCAGAATATCGAGCCATGGCACATGGTCTTGCAGAAATGTTGTGGTTGTGTTTTTTGTTGGAAGACATGGGATTAAAAGCAGAATTACCCCTCAAGCTATATTGTGACAACAAGGCTGCAATCAATATTGCAAATAATCCAGTACAACATGATCGGACTAAACACATCGAGATTGATCGCCACTTTATTCGGGAGAGACTTGATTCCGGAGAATTATGTTTGCCTTATGTCAAATCTGAGGACCAACTTGCTGATATGTTTACGAAGGCTATACCCCAAGCTATGTTTAATTCTGTTCTTAGCAAGTTGAACATGTTTGATATATATGTTCAACTTGAGGGGGAGTGTTGTGAGAAGTAAGGGTAGATATGTCTTTTTCTCTTATGATTTTAGGGTTATGTTAGCTATATAAACCCTGTACATGTTTTCTTTTATGGTTAAGTTAATTTTAACACAATTGAAAGAAATGGTAGTCAATTCTCTTTAAATCTACAGTGATTTTTAGTTAGTGGTAAATCAGATTGACAGAAAGTTTGGCACATGACAAGTTGACTTACCAAGATATCATGAGTTGACTCAGATTAATAAAGTTATGGAAACTGCATTATATTCTATATCTCATGAATATAACACTCAGCTAGATGCTCTAGAAAAGTTGGATTTCAGACCAACTAACTCTTCGATTGTGATAATCACCTTGGAAATTCTCACCGAGCATGGAGTTGTTTTGATGAAAGACTATAGAAGTGAAGGAAAATTGCTAACAAATGAATAACAAGCCAAATGAGTTAGATTTGGGACAAATTTTTGTGATTGTTGGTTAATGCTCTACAAAAGAGCCTATTCTGAACGCAAGTGTTTAATGGTAGAAGAAGCAAACTTACCGAGAAGCACAACAGGGCTTCTAGGGAGCACACATTGGAGCCAGGGCCTTGATAACATTAGTGACTCAGGCATGTCATTGTTGAAGATGCTAAGCGGTTTGTTTGATAATGTGATGAAAGAAAAAGATTTACCTGAATACAATATGGGTTTACAGCACAATCAAATTTGATTTGTATAACATGGCCCTTTGAATATTGGGGAATGATATGCTACCTCTACCTAAGTCTAGACAGAATCAATACTGATTGCAGTAGATTACTTTACTAGATAGATAGAATGAGAGTCTTTATCTTCAAAAAGTGCAAAGCAAGTCCAACATTTTGTTTTGTTTCATACTGTTGTAAGAGTTAGGTTGCTTAGAGTTATCATAACTGAAAATGGGTCAGGTTCATATTTTGCAAGAATTTTGCATTCATAATAATCACTGATTCATATTGAGTTCTTGTTCAATTCTATAATTTTTAGCAGAAATAAAAATACAAACAAAATGAATCAATCAAGTATAGTTAAGATAAATCTTTATGTGGTTCAAAATCCTTAGTTCCTACTTCATACCATATGATCGTTGGTAAGTCAGTACTCGTAGTCCACTCTCTTTAGAAATCTTTCAGAAGTGGAGAAACATTTTATGCATTTCTCTTACAAGATTAAAATGAAGCTGAAATTGCTTTTTTAGCTCTGCATGCATCTGAAAAAATTGTCAAATGTCCTCCAAACTACTGTTGGATTGCCTAATTTATATCCATGGATATGATGCTTGCTAATGTCTTCATGTTAGGTATCTTTTTCTGGTTCGATCCATTGCCTTGTGTTCGCTGCCTGCTTACATCATGGACAGAAATGATTCGTGCATGTACCATCCATCTAAAGTAGCTGGTTTTCAGGGTTATTTTCCATCATCTCAAATGGTGTTAGCCCTTTGAGCAGTTATCATTCCACACTTAATGAGGATTAGATAACTACGCATGCAAATAGATACATAATAAATCTCTTATGGTGTTACATCGATTGGGTGTCTTCAAAATTAATCTATAAAATCCCTACTTATGTGTTGACATTTGAAAATTTCCACCTTCTCTTCCTCAAGTAGATATTTGACTTGAGCATCAAAGTGCAATCCTGTCGGATCAATTCATGACAACTTTGTCCTACTTCAGATCCAACTTTCTCAATATATTTCTACCTTCTGTCAATGATAGTAGTACCACACAACAGTGCATACTGGTTGCTAATCCTTATGGTTTTTGAGGCTTTCATGGCTCAGTTGTTTAAAATGCTTTTGATGGCGTGGCATGGTTCTTGTTGGCTTACGTTGATTGAATCGAGAAAATACATGCGCGAACCTGTTGTCTATTTTCATCATCCTCATGCTTTTGACTTGCAATTCTATTTCAATTTATAGGTTGGCAATATCGAAAGCTCGACAGGAGTACCAATATATGAACTCCTTGCACTTGTAAGCACTGTAATTGGTAAGATCTGAACCTGTCCATAAAAATTCTTATTGTAGGGCGCCCCTTCAATTTAAGCAGAATAGAAAGGTTTGCAATATAAAAGTCTTTTCCAATTTTAAAAATTGAACTGAACTCTTACGAACTACTTGAATACGAGTTTAATTGATTATTTTTTTTTATTGAAAATCTATTTCAGAAGCTCAGAAACTAAGCCATACGGGTAAATATGTTTGGATTTTATTAAAATCAAATCAAACTGTATATAATTACAACAATTTGAGTGAAATTTCAATCAGTACTGTTTGATTTTCCTTGGATTTAATCATTTAAAAAAAATGGGACGTCCTGCTACTTAAGTGAATCTGTGATATTTCTAATGATTAATTTGCCTAACAATGTTCGTGGTGCCAGGTATTTTCCTGCAGATATTGGCTATACATACAAGCGTCAAACTCGTGCACAACATGTCTCCCAACAGAGTCTCGTAAATGTTTATTTATCAAGAACAACGAACTGCTCCTAGATTTCATTCTAATGTTAAATGAATTGTTTAGGGTGGATTATTCATTCTAATTAATAATTATTATATATTTTAAAAACTCT
Source organism: Curcuma longa (assembly GCF_044706935.1). Taxonomy (NCBI): domain Eukaryota; kingdom Viridiplantae; phylum Streptophyta; class Magnoliopsida; order Zingiberales; family Zingiberaceae; genus Curcuma; species Curcuma longa. The sequence continues at coordinate 3,334 of NW_027434241.1, forward strand.
CTCTCTCTCTCTCTATATATATATATTAAAATTTTTGCCTGGCCATGCCTAAGGTAGCCTAGCCAAGTGATCGAATGTGCCATCGTAGGCCGTACCCAGCACAGCTTGTGCTAGTTTACGTGTCAAGCTCGGCTTGATATAGCATATAAATGGATCGACACAGCTTGAGCTATGGCCAATGATAGTGTTGATCTAATATAGTCTTCTTTCACTGACCCTCCTTTAAACTCTTAGTTATTCTATTTTAACAGAGTATTTCAATCTCGAGGGTTTGGTGGAAAAAAGGGTGAGAAGTATGCAACCGTCCATTTTTAAATGAAAACGTACCATCATTAAGAATAAATCTTTTTGTTCGAATAAAACTATTAGTTTCTTGACTTTCATAGAACAATGCCCGCTAACTCTTTTAGGGGTAAAAATCATAAGAGTACCCTTTATTATCATTTCATCAAAAGGATATGTATATATTAAAAAAAATTAAAATAACACTTTAACATATATTTCATCTCAAAAATATTTTATTTTAACACTATTATAACGGTTACAGTGTAATTGTTATGACGTGTTAAAGTAGTTGCTCTAATATAAAATAAAATTATTCTAATTTGATCTAAATTATTATATATATAATATTATTATATTAATTTTTTTACCAACTTAATTAAAAATATTTAAATTTGATTAAAATCATTTCAATTTGATCAAAATCGGGCTAACATTATTATAACAGTCATTGTCCATAATTGTTAAAGGGTAGCAACTATTGATAATAATTGTTATAACTATTTTGAATTGATTTAAATCAAATTGAAATAGTTTTGGTCAAATTTAACTAATTTTGATTAAATTAGTAGGAAATATTTTGATATAATAGTATAGTAATTTTGATTAACTTGAGCCAATTTAACACGTAATAGTTACGTTACAATTATAACAACTACTGATAATAATTGCTATAATTGTTTTGGATTGATTTTAACCAAATTGAAATGATTTTGATCAAGTTTAAATAATTTTGAGTAAATTAGTAGGGAGTATTTTTTATGTAACAGTATAATAACTTTGATTAACTTGAGTCAATTTACTTACTTGAACACATACACATTATGTCCACTATTATCAATAGTTGTTACAACAATATTAGAATAAGAATATTTTAAGATGAGAAATAAGTCGAGGCTTTGTTTTGTCGAAAACAATAATGAGAGGTGCCCCTTTTGATTTTTGCCCCTCTTTTAAATAAGGGGAAAACATGTGATGATGTTTCTTTCGAATCAACAAATAATCAAGAAAGGTAAATATTGTATACTCTCATCAAGTTGCATACCTCAAATGCTTTGAGCCCTCTACTTTCCCTAAATTTATCTTTCATACCTTTAGATACTAGTTTGCCTCAATTTTCATGCTCCTAGTCCTATAGTGTCTTGGATGCATCATTCTTTTTCAATTAGACCTTGAACCATCACTCACTTTAGCCATACCAAGTCAACTTGTATACAAGATAGATTCTGCACAACCTAATATATAAGTTAGACAAAATTGTAAATCTAACTTAAACTCTTTGCCTAACTCATCAAAATCCTTAGCTACCTAAACATAAAGGGGATGAAAGTTCTAACAAATTGACGTTAAAGATCTACAATGGTCAGATACCCATAGGCTATTGTTGAGTAAGTAGATTGATGACCTAAATCATTTGACTGAAGTAGCAGTACATTGACGAAATCAAATTAGTAGTTGACTGATGCACGATTCAATTGACTAATCATTGTAGGAAGTTCTATGTGATAAACAACAAAATTTACAGCGAAAATAGGATCCTAACGAGCGATCCATGCAAAAGAAAACTCGTATGATGTTCGATTTATCTATTTAATAGATTTATACTTTTGAAGTGTGTCCTTCACTTATCCTGCTCGTCTTCAGTTCGTCGGATCTCTTGCACGTTCAAGCGTCCATGCCTCTATGCATATTCACACAAACACGATCTCAAGCTTCAAAGAAAAATCGCCTTTGTGGTACTAGCCGCACAAGGAGATTCGACCAAAATAAGAAAGAGGAAGAAAAGGGGTGTTCGGTCAAGAGGGAGAAGATAGCTCAAAATGTCTTGTCCTCATTTAAAAAATACAAGAAAAATCTTTTATATTCATCTCATGAATATGAAGGGTTTTTGCCTCTTTAGCTTTCCCACATTAAAGCCAATTAAAATCCAAATAGAGCACATATTTCTCATGTTGGCTTTTCACCTTCTCTTCATGCAATGAAGAGAAAAACCCTTATTTTTCTCTATTATTAATTTATTAAATATTTTAATGAATCAATATCTCATTTAAATTTGGTTGAAGTCTAATCTAAATTAGTCTAAATCAAATTAGACTCAATCCTATAATTTAATTGGATTTACTTAAGTCTAACTCAATTAATCTAATTCGAATCATATTTTAGTCAAACTAAAATCAATTAATCTCTGAAGCATCGTGTCCTTTGTGTGTGACCCAATAGATTCTCGTAACATTGGTAATGTACCTAAACCGCTTTAGACACATAAGCAATGAGCGACATCTAGCAATGCATCATTGCTACCCAAGTGACGAGAAAGTTGAAATCCGACCTAACCATTCCGTGACTACTATAATGTATGATGATGTACATGATAACATTCATTTTTACAGTTCATTTTGACTCTAATACTTGATGTTTTTATCCTCTCGTTGTTTAACTATTGAGTATTAACATATTTTATGAGTAGAAACTCATTTTGGATTATATTGCTTATTCCTTCAGATATGAGATTTAATCTAATATTTTTAATGTATTTTTGTAGAATACTTAAAGAGTCATGAAGTTGGATCAAGTTGAAGCACATTTTGATATGTTTAGAGGTCATTTGAAGTACTTCAGAGGCCAACACGACCGTGCAAAGGGTGGCACGACCATTGATATATGTAGGGTATACATATATTTTTACTACTTTTATTAGACATCTTTATGCATTTTCATGTTGATACTCTATGTTTATCGCATCCTTTATTCATGCATTAGATGCATTTTCTCTATTTTTAGTTCGGAGGTCTGCTCTCGTAATTTTTCATTTGCAGGATGGAAATCGATGTGAAATAAGGTGGAATGAAGGAAGAACAACAAAAGTCAAGACTGGGTTGTGCTATGCTCTCAGAAGAGCAGCTGCTCCAGGCCGTGCCACCAAGCATGGCCATGCTCTCAACTCAGAAGCAAGCCAGCTCCGAGCTGTGCCTACAAGGTATGGTCGTGCACCAGAAATAAAACCAAACTGCCTTAGGTCGTGCCTACAAGGCATGACCGTGCCCCAGAAATAGAACCACAATTGCTGGAGGTTGTGCCTAGGAGGCACGACCATGTCTCTCTTCCAGATCAACTCCTTGTTGAGGCTGTGCCTACTGTAGGGTCCCCAAGGATGTCTGTATCTCTACAATGGCATGATATTGTCCACTTTGGGCCTAAGCCCTCATGGCTTTGCTCTTGAGCTCTACCCAAAAGGCCTCATGCCAATGGAAATACTTTCCATCCTTTTAAACCCATGATCTTTCCCATGTGTTTTAGATGTGGGACTATGTTTGCACCTTTGCAACCCAACAATCCCCCCCTTAAACAAAGGACCACAGACCCCCCCTCAAACGGAAAGCCACCGTTTGATGTCTGAATCTTCGACCCACCAGGACTTCCTGCCCCTCGGTCCACCCTGACCTACTAGGACTTCCTGCCCAGCAGCAACCAGGACTTCCTGCCCAGCCGCAACCAGGACTTCATGCCCCTCGGTCTACCCGACTTACTAGGACTTCCTGCCCAGCCGCAACCAGGACTTCTTGCCCCTCGGTCTACCCGACCTACTAGGACTTCCTGCCCAGCCGTAACCAGGACTTCATGCCCCTCGGTCTACCCGACCTACTAGGACTTCCTGCCCGGTGTCTGATCCTCTTGATTCAAACACGGGAGCCACTACTTCCTTTATTTTTTAAGGTTCAACCCACATGGTTAGATCCGGATTATGACTCATCCGGCGGTTAGTCCGGTGAAGAGCGGCCTCGCTCTGATACCAATTGTAGGGTCCCCAAGGATGTCTGTATCTCCACAATGGCATGATATTGTCCACTTTGGGCCTAAGCCCTCATGGCTTTGCTCTTGGGCTCTACCCAAAAGCCTCATGCCAATGGAAATACTTTCCATCCTTTTAAATCCATGATCTTTCCCATGTGTTTTAGATGTGAGACTATGTTTGCACCTTTGCAACCCAACACCTACAGGCACGGTCGTGCCAGTGGAGAGTTCGGGTTGAGTTTTTTGATTGTTCCATGAAACATGGTCATGTCTATTGGTGTAAGAAGCACTAGATCTTACCTAGAATTTTGATGTTTGACAATACACCTAAGTCTGGTCAGTCTGACCAAGGGTTGATCCAAATAGGACTTGATGTTTGGATATAAGTGAGAAGTCTAGTCAGGTCAATTTGACCAGATGACTAGCGAAAAGTCCTAGTCAGTTAGACTAGGCAGAGGAAGTCCTGATCTGGAAGATTGGGCAAGAAAAAATTCTAGTTGTAGGTTAGGCAAGGGAAAGTCCTAATTGTAGGCTAGACAAAGGGAAGTTTTGATTTGGAGGATCAGACAGAAGTCTTAGTAGGTCGAGTGCACCAGGTGCAAGTCCATGTAGTGTCGGAGGATCGGGAAGCATGACCAAAGTCCAATCGGGTACGGTCAGGAAGATCAGAGGGTTGGTGAAGTTTGGGCGGTTTGGAGGACTGAGTCACAGCAACAAAGTTCTGGGGTCCGAGGACCATGGCTAAGCGGGAAGTCCAACAAGTCTAGAGGACTTGTTGGCAAAACTTCTCTCGAGTGGAGTGGGTAAGGGCGCATTCTCGGAGTGGAACAGTAGGCGTTAGACTAACCCAGAATTTCGGTAGAAATCCAAAGTTAAATCCACAGGGTAAGGTTTAGGTTGTCTGTTTGTTTGTATGCTTATCTTGCTGGAACTAGGAGCTAGAAGCAAGATGGAGAATGTAAAAGTAAAGCAAACAAAGACAGCTGAACTAAGTCCGGGATCAACCCAGGTCAAACCTGAGTCAAATAATTCCAGTTGACCTGAATAGCAATTCTAGTCGACCTGAGCTTGGATAGGCGCAGCGGAAGCCGAAGGTTATCGACATCCTCCACGTCAGCTTTGAGTTGACCTGAGTAGGGACTCAAGTCGAATGATGGAACTCCACAAGTGTACGGAATATCGTTAAGTAATAAAAGATATTGAACCACAGGGACCGAGGAATCTATCACTAAACAATCACAAGATGAGTGGAGAGATCATGTAAATTGGGTTGAGATTGGGGAAAGTGAGAGTGTAGTCGAGCTCCTAAACCTCAATCGAAGTAAATCAACTAGTGATAGGATTTGGGAAAACGATCCTAGGATTTTGAATTCCTCGAGATTATGTTTGATTGACTATGAACTCCTTACTATTCCTCAATATTTATACATTTGCAGAGATTCTAACCAAAATATCCAATTAGACCTCGTCAAGTTTCCTCGAAATAAATCAATAATCCTCTAACGTTACGATTGTTAGTTTGAGATGACCCCAGATAGTCTGATTAGAGCTCTCCCGCTATCACCGAGCACTCCAGCATACTACTAATGTCCTACCCTCTGTCATCGAGTATCCAATAAATGACCTCTCCCTAATAATCAATAACCATTAGCTATCTCTCACAAAGATTCATTGCAATCTAAGAATTTCATCGGAAAGTCCGGTTAAAGGTTCACCTTCTATCACAAGGCACCCCGGTCATACGATCCTAAGATTTCCTTAAACTACAACTCATCCTCATTCTTATAGATTCACACCATTCACATTTATATCATCAATAAGCACAAGGCACAATATTCATAAAGTAAATGCACAAATAAATCATAGAACATGGTAAACACAAATCCATAGTGGCAATCATCCATAATACACCTCGATTCCTCCTACTCCTAGAATCTAAGGTTCTACTCCATGACGGAGGGGATATAACACAAAGAAGATGTAAAGAAATATATTTTAGATTCTAAAGAAAGAAAATAAAACTTATCAATGGATGTCCTCTTCTTCACCTTGCAAGTCCTCGTCGACGGTGGAATGGATACGGCGGAGTAGCCTTGAAAGGATGGATGGATCGTCGATTTTTGCTCTGAATGGCGTCTACGGTGGCTCACTATCACTCCAAGGTCTCTCCCCCTCATTTAGGGCAATTTAGGGGGGGGGGTATTTATATACCCCCGCTATCAAACTCTAGCCACACGGTCGTGTCTAGTCACACGGCTGGCACACCTCCGTTACACGGCCGTGTCTGGTAGGCACTGCTAGAGGCTTATGGCTCCCTGAAAATTAGGCACGACCGTGCCTAGGGGGCACGACCATGGCCTGTTGCGGCTCTGAAAGTAGGCACGGCTGTGCCTGTGAGGCATGGCTAGAAATAGGCCCTTCTCTAGAAATCAGGCACGACCGTGCCTCATGGGCACAACCAAGCCATGGCTCAATGCTAGAATGGAGACACGGTTGTGCTTGGTAAGTACGACCCTGAGTAGCTGGTTCTTGTTGGGGTAATTTTTTCCCCAAATGATTTGGATTTTGATGTTTGGCTAAATCAGTTTAAGTTAGACAATGTTGGTGATCTAACGTGTGTGAATTGAGTTCACAGGAAAGTCCAGGTTGGAAGACTTGACAAATGGTGAAGTCCCAGAGGCGCGACCTCTTGGCAAATGGTGAAGTCCCGGAGGTGCGACCTCTTGGCAAATGGTGAAGTCCCGGAGGCGCGACCTCTTGGCAAAGGTGAAGTCCAAAGGCGCGGCCTCTTGGCAAATGGTGAAGTCCCGGAGGTGCAGCCTCTTGGCAAAGGAAGACTTAGCACGACGAAGTTGAGGGAAACATCTCAAGCTAGTGCAAGGAAGGGCACGAGGCTTGTGGAAGGCGTTTGAAGGCTTGCGTCAAGGCTAAGAGTTGAAGAAGAAGCTGAAAGGGGAGTTTCAGCTTGGTCAGTCAACTGGAATTATGATTCAGTCAACTGATCAGGAGTTTCAGTCGACTGATATTGTAATTCAGTCGACTGATCAGAGTTTCAGTCAACTGTACTGTAGTTTCAGTCGACTGGATATTGACCAGAAGCATATCGAAACGTACAGAAAGATCAGTCGAGTGAGCAGTCGACTAGAAAGTCGACTGGTCGAGTGAGCAGTCGACTGATAGACTACCGTTGGATGACAACTGGTGAATTAAATGTGTATTAAAGAATCGTTGAAGCTCATCAGTCGACTGGCCCTTGGAGCAGTCGACTGATGCACAAAATTCTATAAAAATGCAGTTTGACGATTGAAGAAGCAGCGGTTCATATTCTTTCATTCTTGCACGAACTCCAATACTTATCTTTCATATTCCTCTTCCTCTAAAATTTACTACACATCTTGTGAAAGGAAGAGATCGATTTATAAAGGTTTCTCCGCCTTCAAAATACTCTTTGAAAAGGAGAAGTTTCATAGTGGAAAGGTGCTCGCGGTGAAGGGAAAGCCTTGAAAAACTGTTTCGATAAATTCTTGCAGAACAAAAATTTTCTCCGAAACGATCTCAAGTTGCTCGACGCATTTAGATCGTTGGGCTCTTGTGTTTGGTTTACAGGTTCCAGAATAATTTAACTAATGCGGAAACATTAAATTATATCTTTCTTCCGATGTTTCGGAAGAACGAAGTTTGTACCCGAAGACCTCTGGATCTTCTGCTGTATTGCTCTCCTCTTCCTCGAACGTTGTGTGGGCAACGATCCTTCGAGAAACTCTCCACCAGAAATCTCCCTCCGATGGCTAGCTAAAACTTCCTTCCCTTTGCTTGGAGAAAAGAGAAGAAGAAGAGGAGGCTTGGAGGCGGCTTGCCGAGAAGGTCTCGGCTACCACAAGGAATTAGATTGTATTCTCAAACCAAGCCTTGCCCCCTCTTTTATAGCTTTTCCATCCCTTATTTATGGTATAATTAGAGCCATAAACATGGTATAATTATTCCATAAACATGGTATAATTTGATCCAATCAAATCGGAGAGATTTGGAATAAATCCGGAAGTTACCAAATCGAACCGCGGCTTTTAATCGATCAGACAATCGATCAAAAATCGCTAACTTTTCTCATTAACACGTGTAATCGATCACCTGATCGATTACACTCATGGTAATCGATCAAGTGATCGATTACCAGGCCTGGTAATCGATCACCTGATCGATTACCTGCCTTTCTGTGAGAAACTCTGGTAATCGATCAGGTGATCGATTACCAAGGTGTGTAATCGATCACTGATCGATTACACTCCTTGTTTTGGCTCGAAAGACTAGTTTCTTCGCGAACTCTTCCACGGTGGACTTGAGGGTTTCTAGAGGTTACAACAGGGACCTAGAGGAGGAATTGGTTTTGGCCTTCTGATGAGCTAAGGCTTCCCGTGTTCATCCTGAACACACAACCTTAGTTCATCAATAATAACTCATACCACTAAAGAGTTATTATCGAACTACCGCACCAATCCCATATTATAATATGGGCTCCTTCTTACTATATGTACATTAGTCTCTCTGTGTTTAAGATATCGTATGTCCGTCAATTAAAATGAGTTACTGACAACTCGTATTTAATCGACATCTAATCCAAGAGTAGTACCACTCAACCTTATTATCATGCGGACGAGGTCCACCTGCAGGGTTTACATGATAATCCTTATGAGCTCCTCAAGGGGACATCATCAACCTAGATTATAGGACACAGTTTCCTTTTATAATCAACAACACACCATATACATAATACTACTTCCCAACTCATCGGGCCTTTTGATTTATCGATCTAAATCTCACCCTTTGATGAATTAAAGAAGTATATATTAAGTACACGTGTTTGTTATTATATCGGGATTAAGAGCATGTACATCAATAGTAACAGAGGTTTAGTTCGATTATATAGTCAGTATAAATCGAACAATCCTCAGATGGTCCTGCTCAATACACACTAAGTGTACTAGTGTAATTCTATAGTCAAGACAGACTAAAATCAAATTACACTACAACCACTCTGATGGTTGGTCCAATTCATCTTGGTTGTGAACACTGTTTGTAATATATAAGGAACTGATAACATGGTCTTCTGTGTGTGACTCCGCACACCATGTTATCTACAATATAGATTAATTGGACACTTGCATAAAAACTAAATACAATTATTGACTAAATGTGATTCTCATTTCAGAATGTTTATTTACACAGCTAGGATTCTAGTATACATCCCAACA